>NW_024412391.1:6547682-6559478 GCF_014898765.1 Herpailurus yagouaroundi | reverse complement strand
GAAGGAAGGAAGGAAGGAAGGAAGGAAGGAAGGAAGGAAGGAAGGAAGGACGGACTCAGAATCTCTTATTTTCCCACCCACCTGCTCGGGCCCACAGAGACTGGGCTGTGGGGAACCCTGTCAACCGACCGCAAGACCGAGAAGGCCTCAGTGAAGCCCTGGGCCATTTGGACAATGGAGAATCCTGCCTTCGAGTCAAGCGCAGGAGTGCTGTGGGCGCTATGTTTGATAGGGGTGTTATGGGTCCAACTGTCCCCCTCCAACCCCACCAGAAACAAGATCAGCTGGAGTCCTAACTCCCAGTACCTAAGAATGTGACCCTCTCTGGAGACAAGAGTCTTTACAGAGTCAAGTTGAAGTGAAGTAATTGTGGTGGGTCCCAAGCCAATATGACTGCTGATCTTACCAAAAGGAAGAAGTTTGGACACGGTTGACATACACAAGGAGAACGCCACATGAAGATAAAGGCAGACATCGGGAGAGACGCATCTAGAAGCCCAGGAAGACCAAAGATCACCAGCAAACCACCAGAAGCTAGGAGAGAGGCAAGGAGCAGATTCTCCCTCATGGCCCCAGAAGGAATCGACCCTGAGGACACCTGACCTCAGACTGCCGGCCTCCAGAGCTGTGGGAGGGTTTCTCTTGTTCTCAGTCCCCTAGATTTGGGTTCTTTGCTACGACCACCTTAGGAAACAAATATAGGGAGGAATAAAAGGCAGTAAAGCCGTTTTAGTCTTATCTTCTTGGCGCCCTACAATCTCCATCATACTGTGGTGAGAGAGACTCAGCATACAAACTATGGTTGGCCCCCGGAGCAACAATGACTAAAACAGGGAACCCCCCACCACCCCAGTCCATCGTTGTTGGCCTCCTCCAAGCTCAGACCTCAGACCTCCTCAAACCGCTCAGAGTCAGGATCTTCCTACTCCAACCGGGAGCCAGCTGCCCTCAAACGGTCTCTCCTCCAGAATGACTTCCAGCTCCTGATGCCAAGGTGCCACCCAGCTGTCACTCTGCACTGGGTGATCTCCGGGAAGTTACTACTATTTTTAAAATCCGCTGTTTGCCCCCTCTCCCTCGAAGAGAGGTACTAGTGCCAACTCAATACTATTTTGAGGGCTAAATGAAACAAAGCAGGAAGAGAGCCTCATATGCCTTGTGCCACATTTCAGTCATTCACAAACATTAGGTTCCTTCCTCCCCAGCGACCCGGCAGCATCTAGGCAGGTGCACAGTGAGGGCTCAAAACACTGGGTAAATGAGGCAAATTCAGACCCAGCCCTGGAAGAGATCTACAGGCAAATTCACCTTTTAAGAAGAAAAAAAAAATCAACATCAAGTAGGGGTGCCTGGGTGGCTCAGTTTGGTTAAGCATCCGACATCATAATCTCGCTGTTCATGAGTTCAAGCCCCACACTGGGCTCTGTGCTCACAGCTCAGGGCTTGGAGCCAGCTTCAGATTCTGTGTCTCCCACTCTCTTTGCCTCTTCCCCTCCTTCCCTCTCTCTCTCAAAAAAATAAACATTAAAAAAATCAACTACATTTAAAAAAATTATTACAGGGGCTCCTGGGTGGTTCAGTCTGTCGAGCATACGACTCCTGATTTTGGCTCAATCACGATCCCAGGGTTGTGGGATCAAGCCCTGCACTGGACTCCATGCTGAGCTTGGAGCCTGCTCAGGATTCTCTCTGCCCCTCCCCTACTCTCTCTAAAATTAAATACACACACACACACACACACACACACACACACACACACACTACTAAGGTAAGTTCCTCTTAGAGTGGAGGCTAATTTGGGGGTTCCTATACCTTGTTTTAAGCTCTGCACAAGAAGGAAGTCATGTGATATAACAATAAATGACCATGAGGAGTGGGTGCCTATAATCCTTTTTTCACTCCTACTCATGTGCTTGATGGGAACCCTGTGGTGGCTAAATTGTGTTTAATTCTAAGAAGATGGCAGATTCCAGATACTCTTCAAGGACATGTGTCAAACTGATGAAAATTTGCTTAATACAAAATAACTCAAAAATGATTAAGTTCAAAAGTGTTTTCACTGGGACGTAATTTCCCTGAAAGAACAATGAGAATCAGTTTACTGTATTCTCAGTACTCTGTTTTCTGCACTAAAGGGGGCTGGGGGTAACTGCTATGATAATTTTTCATTTTCTAGGTTCTTGGTTTGCTGCTCAGTGTCTTTTCTGTTTGACTGCCTTGAATGCTATATTTGAACCGAGTTTCTAAAGAAAAAGCTCACTAAGCTAGAGTCCCTTGACAAAAAGCTAAGTTTCAGGACCCTGTCCTCTGACAGCCTAAGATATCACTGACTGATGGAACGGAACAAGGCACTAATATGGAAGACAGAATACGAGGACGGATGGGAATATAAATTGGCAGTTCTGGATAAATGTTAAACAAGTGTTGTATGAAAGCGTCAAAATTTGAACACACTGGAGATTTTGCAATAAACAACACTGATTATCAAGCCTCAGTATCAAGATAACCCCAAAGGTACTGTAGCAAGGTTGAGAGCTGGAAGGGATGGTGAGCTTCAAAGACATGCAAGGGGTGAGTTTCTGGGTGATCTTGCCTCTCAGGACGCATAGTACCACACTGAAAGGCAGGCCAAGTCATCTAGGGAAAGTGTCCAAAACATAGGACATTGTAAAAACTAGAGAATGACAGCAGAATAGACACTACTGATCTGAAGCCTCAGGCTTCTAGGCTAAGTCGAGGGCTCCCCTGCAGGACCAGAGACGCTGGGGTTCTCCTTAAGCCCAAGCCCCTTCACGGACATAAGCTCATGTGACCACAAAGATGCCCACTGCAGCTAATCCTGGCTTCCCCTACATACCCAGCAATGAAGTGGCCAGCGTCAGAGTCCGAGATGCCTCTGCGGGATAGGTACCCTTCCTCACTCTGGTGTATTCACTGCTGGTCTGACCCAGTCTGGCTTCTGGCTTTGCAAGTACAGAAAAATAGGCTTTTTTTTTTTTTTTCTTTTTGTGTGGGTATAGAATGGTACTAGCCTTCTGAGGGGTCACTTGCAAACTGTATCAAATTGTACACTGCATATACTGTCTAACCCAGCGATTCCATTTCTGGGAAGGTGACTTAAACAACCATATCTGGATATGAACGATCATTTACCTATAATGCTGCTCATGTTTACAGTGGCAAAAAATAAGAAACAATTCAAAAGCCTAATAACAGGGATATAGTTAAATAAACCATGATACGTCTACATACTGAGAGGCTTTGAAATCACCATGATGTTGAGAACTATTATGAGCGACATTCACAGAAAGGTTAACGTATGAAGTTAGAAATTTTAGATGCTGAATGACTTTGATATATATATTTTTAAATTGTGTATGTATATATTTATACAGGGAAAAGACCAGAAGGCTATGTTCACAGCAGATAGGGCTGGCTAGTGGGATCATGGTTGGGTTGGGTTTTTTTTTTTGAGTTTTATCTATTTTTCAGTCTTCTACAATAAGTATGTGATAATTTTATGTTTAGTCCTTTTAAACTTTTCATTATGGAAAAATTTAAACTTCTACAAAAAGTAGAAAAAAGAATAATAAGCCCCATTATCCAACATTTAGCTTCAACAATGATCAATATTTTAACAGTATGGTTACATCTACACCATATCCCTGCCCCCACACCACTTTTTCCTCTAATGCTTTAAAGAAAATCCCTTATCATAATATTTTACCCATAAACACTTTGGTGTGCATCTCTAATTGATAAAGTGTATTTAAAACAGAGCTTAAACACCATGCCATTATCTTGCCTAACAAAATCAGTAACAAAGCCCGAATGCAAAATAATAGCCAGTCCACATTCAAATTATACCAACTGTCCCCAAAATATTTTACAGTTGGTTGTTTGAATCATGATCGAAGGAGGGTCCAGAGATAACAGAGATAACTAACGTGTTTATAAGCCTGTTTTACGCTAGAACGCTCCCCTTTTTCTAATTTAGTTTTTAAATTATAAGACAGTTCTCCAGTATCTTCTGCTTAATAAGAACTAGTCACAGAAAGGACTAGCTAGAGAGATACTGAAGCCCAGGTCTATGGAGGAAATCTAATAAATAAGTTTGGGTACAAGAAGTAAGAATGGACAGAAAACACAGATTCGGTGTTTTCAGAAACCAAGTCTAGTTAATTTAGACTAACAGCCCCGTGCCCGGACCTGCACCTGCCTCACATGCTCCTCTCCCCCTCACACTGTCACGCAAGTCCCTCCCTCTCATGTCACCTCAAGCCCTCTGTAATCAGCAAGCTGGAAAACCTTCCTAGCTGTGACTCAAAATCTAGAAGCCATGAAAAGATTAATGAATTCAATCAAGAAAGATATCTGCATGACAAAAGGTAATGCTAAAAGATGAATGACAAAGTGGAAAAATAATTTATAGTGCAAAGAACAAATGCCCCTACTATACAAAGATCTCCTGGAAATTAATAAGGTCAACAACCGAAAAAAACAAAAAACAGGACTGAGCAAAGGCTAGAAATGGTTCACAGAAGAGGGGAAACAAGTGACTCAAATAAATATAAAGGTGCTCAATCTCATTCCTAAGAAAAATGCAAATTAAAACCATGCTCATGCATGGTGTTTTACCCTACAGAATGCCAAAAACCTCAAAGTTTTATTTTTGTGTTGGCAATGTTGTGAGGAAACTGCATTCTCCTGGATTACTGCTGGGTGGGCAAAATTGTACAACCTTTATGGAAAACAACTGGACAGAATCTATTAAAATTACAAATACCTCTACCCCTTGAGCCACCAATTTCATTTCTGGAAATTTACTGTACACATATTCTGTTCATATGTGAAATGATATTTGCACATAGGTATTCAGTGCAGCATTATTTGTAATAACAAAAGAGTGGAAATGACCAAATGTCCATCAATAAGAGACTTGATAAAGCATGGTTCTTCTAGACAAGGCATATAATACAATGGTGAGAAACGATAAACTTTCTGTACTGATATCTCCTTGGATATATTGTTCGTTGAAAAAGGTAAGGTGTAAAACAACATGTACAACCTGATACTTTTTGCATGAAAAGGAGGGGAAAAAAGAACATATATTTGTATTTGTGCACACACACACATTTTGGAGAGATAGAAGAGAAATTAACAGTAATTACTGGGATTATTGGATGAATATTGGAACTGGGATAAGACTTTTCGTTTTATGCCAGTAGTAGAGACTGCCACTCTCTTCTTCCCTGAATAATAGAACTTTCTGATTGTAGCGCATTACAGAGTCACCTAGTCAAGGACCACATTTCCCAGACTTTCTTGCTGTTAGGTGTGGCTAGGAATGAACTGGCCAATGGCACGTAAGCAGAAGTGATGTGTTTAAATGGGGGATTCCTGAGTTCTTCCTCTTCTTGGAGGCTTGACCATGACCTGGTAATGGTGAGTCCTCTTCTATCATGCAGATGAGGACAATACTCTAGGAGACAGCAGCATAGGACACAGAAAGACTTGGGTCCCAGGATGACCCAGCGGAACAGAGCCATCTAGTACACGGGACTGCCTCTCCCCCTCCAGGACTGCTGTGCTAGAAAAGCTATCTCCTTTGAGTCACTAGATTTTGTGTCTCTTTGTTGTAGCAACGTAGCCTGTGCTCTAGCTAAAGCGGAAAGTGGTGCCCAGAAATGAGTTGCTGCACTATCAGACAAGACACTGTGGCATTTGAATTCGCAGCTGGCATGGGAAGGTGGTAAGGAAGTAGGTGTTGTAGACTAGAAAGCTGGTAACCCTTGTCCCCCTGTAGCAAAAACCTGCTAGAACTTCAGTAACTTGGACAGGCCCCGTGTCATGTGAACTTGTACCTCCAGGGGAAGCACTTAGAAATCAAACATTGATCGCTTCTCATTTGCCGTGAGCTGCTACAAGAGTGAGATGAAGACAGGCAAGAACTGGCCACTTTGCAGGCCAAAATGGGAAGAAATATGGCCTAAGGGACAGGGTGTTCTGAGTTCTGCAATATAGGTTAGTTGAGGCTCCAACTCTTTGAGATCCCATGGGACTAGAAAAGCCAACCGCTTTTGTACCCCGAAACCAGGAGAGAAGAATTTCCTTCAAAGCTTTTATGAAACTCTCCAGTGAAGAGTAGAGTCATGGGAGACAGACCCATTTGCAAAGATCAGATTTAGGGTACGGCCTCAAGGTAGCATCATATTTTACTTTATATATATATGTGTGTGTGTGTGTGTGTGTGTATGTGTGTATATATATAATATATATAAATGAACATATATGTATATGTACATAAATATATATGTATATGTATATAAATATATATGTATATAAATATATATATACAAATATATATATATATATATGTATGTATTTATGTATGTATTTATGGTAGTTGCCATTTAAATGAGAAAAAGATGGATAGGCCAAGAACAGACAACAGTAACCAGTCTACAGTCCACTAAAAACTAAGACCCAAAAGAATCTTTCGCAACAGATACTTTAACTTGGGACTGACTAGAAGCAAACAGACCAGAAGCCTATTCGGTTTTTGAGGGATCTGTACTGTCATGTGGCTGGCCTATAAAAGCCTGTGACTGCTCCACCCTTAAAGAAACCACTACACCCACCAACCTACACCAGCAAGAAATGTGCTCTCTAGGTGTGCAGCCTCAGGGAGATCATGTTCCCCCATGCCTGCTTCAGAAGTGGTTGTGGTGGAAAATGGGTACAAAATCTCCTAGAAGGCAAAGCCAGGAGCCACGGAGGAAAACGGGCAAGGGGATTCTCAATAACAGAACCACGGTTTCACCAGTGAACTTACTACTCCACCAGGACAAGGAGGCTTTGCAGCCCCTGCAGCAGAATTTCATGAGCATGATGGACTAATGGCTACTTGTATTTCTTATCCTTCCTTTTTCCAAATAGGAGCTTGTACTGGGGTTCCCACTTCACCTTCGATGTTGCATTTAGGAAGTGCAGAGTGAATGAACTTGTCTGTTCTTCTGCAGGTTTTCAGGATATGAAGAACCATGGGCTGATCTATCGAAAAGGACTGCCTCATATCACCCAGAAATCCTGGACCGTAGACTAGAAGCATCAACTCAATGAGCCTCTCTGAGGTCTCCCTCAGAGAGGGAGGGTGGGAGGAATATTCTCTCCATGTGGGAAGAAGAGTGCACATGGATATCAGGATCGCAAGAGGGGCACACTGAAACAGGGGCTGTTGATTTTGCCCCCAGATCCTTCTGTCCCTTTTTTCCTGTTTGCAACACAACCACCAGATTTTTAACTGGTCACAGGGTCACCTAGCTAGAGACTACCTCTCCCAATCTGCCTTGCTGTTAGGTGTCTCCTTGTGTTGGAGAACTTGACAATGGTATGTAACAAGTGATGTATGCAGCTTCTGGGGCTTTCCCTCTTCCCTAGGGGCTAGATGCAGACAGTAGAGGTGAGCAGCTCAGAACACTGGAGAAGGACATCTTAGAATACAAAAATCACTCTTAGGATATTGTAGAATCATAAGAGAGAAGTGGTCTGGGTCCCTAAACTGCTGTATAGAACAGCAGGCTACCCACCTGGACCACCGGCCCACCTCTAGACTATTACATCAGAAAGAATCTTCTGTCTTATTTCAATCATTGTATTTTGGGGCCTGTTACTGCCATGTAGCAGGATGCTAATAGAATACCTCCTTATCACTTTTAACTTTTGAACCATGAGAAAATACTGTCTACTTGGGAAAATTAATTTTGTCAAAAGGAGTAATTTTTTCAAAGTGTCAGGATCCCAATCAAAAAAATGTTTAACTCCATCATACTACTTCTGGGGCACAAAACTGAGGAAATACTTCAAATACAGAAAAAGAGATCTGTGTGAGGTGTTTACCACAGCTCCAAAATGTAGAGGAGCAATAAAAAAAAAACAACAACACACTAAGTGCTCAACCACAGTGAATAATAAATATTTTATCTATTTTTTTAAGTTTAATTTTTTTGAGAGAGAGAGACAGAGAGAGCGAGTGAGCACAGGTCACACTGTCAGCACAGATCCTGACGCGGGGCTCGAACTCACGAACCGTGAGATCATGACCTGAGCCGAAGTCAGGACTCAGACAACCATAGTGAATAATGAAGACAACTTAATGAAGACAGCTGAAGAACAGCTCTAGCATTACAGAATTATTAAAATAATCATCAAAATGATAAAATGATACATACGGAGGACAATGCAGAGAAAACATATGCCTAACCAGTGCATAAAGAAAAAAAGAGTTTAGAGTCTATTTGCCTACCTGGGGTGATGGAGGTAATTGCTGTGGCTTAGGGTAAACAAAGATCACGTATTTTTAAAAAATTTTTTTTTCAATGTTTATTTATTTTTGGGACAGAGAGAGACAGAGCATGAACGGGCGAGGGGCAGAGAGAGAGGGAGACACAGAATCGGAAACAGGCTCCAGGCTCCGAGCCATCAGCCCAGAGCCTGACGCGGGGCTCGAACTCACGGACCGCGAGATCGTGACCTGGCTGAAGTCGGACGCTTAACCGACTGCGCCACCCAGGCGCCCCAAAGATCACATATTTATTAACAGATTATGTCATTCAACAAAACTGAGGACAGTATTGACACAGACCGAAGGCAAATCCGCCCCAGCATGAAGAGTCTTTAGGCCATGAGTTGGGTTGACAGAGAAAAGACCACCACCTGAGGTATGAAATGTGGCCATGGATGTTCGAGCAAGGGCATCTGCTGTTCTGACACACAACCTATGTCTCTGAGGGCTCATCACTCACACACACACACACACACACACACACACACACACACACACACACCTGGCTGGCAGATTCCCATGGCCACCCTGCACATGTATGCGAGCCACATACCGAACCTGGTTCTCCAAGAAGTGCATGTACCGGTAAAGCAGGGTGTAGGACGGAGACAGGATACCCACAGACTTCATACGTGCACCACGCTCCAGCTCACTTTCCACAGGCATGTTGGCGAAGCAGGCCAGTCCGAAGAAGGGTCCCTTTCGGAAATAGCTAAAACGGAACAAATGCGTCGTGGGGCTCAAAATCAGAGAAGAGAAATTTTGTTTGGCTTCGGTTTTTGTTTTGTTTAAAAAAATTTTTTTTTAATGTTTATTTTTTTATTTTTGAGAGACAGAGACAGAGTATGTGAGCAAGGGGAAGGGCAGACAGAGAGGGAGACATAGAATCCAAAGCCGGCTGCAGGCTCTGAGCTGTGAGCACAGAGCCCGATGTGGGGCTCGAAGTCACAGACCGCGAGATCGTGACTTGAGCTGAAGTCGGACACTTAACCGACTGAGCCACCCAGGTGCCCCTGGCTTCGGTTTTTAATGTGAGATGCAGCCCCAAGGAAGACAGAGAGCTGTGTCCAGGGGTCTGCATGACAAAGCTCTCAGTCTGAAGACCAATGTTTTAGAACCAAAGGGGAATGTCAGTCCAGGCCACTCAACCCCACAGAGGAGACAACCCAGGTATGAAGAGATTACCCAACTCACCAAGGGTCACCCAGCAGGAGCTAGGACTTGACCTCTGGCAAGTCTGCTGCTGCACTGCCCATGACCATGGACAGATTCCTTCGCTCCTGCATAACTACTGATGCCGTAAGGAACCAAAACAAAGATTCATCTTCAGGCCCCTCTGGAAGGGCGCTCTGTTTTAGTAGCATAAGCCACATCGATTCTTTCCTCACTTCCTGAGTCTCTGATATTTTTAACAGGGCGGATGACCACAGCTGTCACTTTATCTCCTCCCCCTTTCTTACACTTCTGTCATGGTTTCAGCCCAGTGAGAAGATTAAAGCTACTCTGGTTACCCTCGTGTTCTATTCGTTTGCTCCTCACACGAATCTTAATTACACAGGACTATAACTTGGCCTTACTGAAAGCTGGACTTTCAAGTTTTAGCCCACAAATGGCTTAAGTTAACCCAAACTGTACTGAAAGTCCATTCTTTCAACAAAGCCAAACCTCAGGTAAGACCTAGCGTTTTCTTAAAAGGGAGAGAGAACCTCTGATAGCTCTTAACTTTTGGGGTCATGAAACCCATTGGGAACCTAATGAAAGCTGGGGGCCTTCTTGCTGGAAAACTGAAATAAACACAAATCTATCTATATATATTTTCAGGGCATTTCTACACACCTTTGGAAGACCCCCTGATGAGAGCCCTTACGCTGTGGGGAAAGTCTGTGAGAAGAGAGAAATGGTACAGGGATTTACATTCTGAAATACTTACATGAAGTCAGACTGAATTTTATGGGACCCACTGGCCATAGACTTGAACTCAACACCTTCAAGGTCAATATCTTGAGGTAAGCACCATTCCACCATGTTCCCTGTGGGAAAGGGAGGTGACAAGTTAAAAGAAACAAAGTCATTCAAAGAAAAGGACGTAGTACAAGGGCTGAGGGCATACGGCTGCCCAATGCACGCACTGCTGGCTCAGCCACCAAGACGCTTAAGTGGGTCATCTCATCCACCACCCACACGCTGGCAGAGTTTCCCACTTACTCCAGAGGGCCACGAGACAGGCCTTAAAGGAGCCTTGCCCTCTGCCGAGAGAGGAGCTCATTCTTTCTAGTGACGATATGGTCTTTGGTGCTCCATTCTGCATAGCTACTTTCAAGCGTCCTTCCTTTCATGGCTTTACTTCCGAGGGCATGATTCTTACCCCCGTCTCCTTTCCCTAACCCCCTGAGATCTTGTTCCAACTTCTCCTTCTACAGCTACTGATGGCTCTGACAACCCTGAACTCTTTTTAATTCACGTTGTCATTGACCTCTTTGTGGAATTTGAGAATTCCTCAAAAGTGTATTCCTCTTTTGCCTTGATTCCCATGACAAAATACTATTTTGGTTTTTTCCCTACTTCTCTGTCTAGGTAGCTCTGCTTCCTTCCCAAAGTCTTTCTCTTCTCTCCCTAGGTGAGGCCCATATCCAAGGCTTAGCCTTCAGTTCTTTGCTTCCAGAACCTCGGGGCTCATTCACTCATCATCAGTTACTGACTTTTTACCGAGCTGGACGCTGGAGCTACAAAGTCAAATAAGACATAGTCCCTGACTGCAAAGAGATTAGAATCCAGAGATAAACAAGGAGACCACAGATTACAGTTCCAGGGGATAAACGCTATGAGAGACGAGAATGTGAGCAGTGATGAGCATCTATCAGATTGAGGGAATCGGAGATGTGCACAATAGCACTGTTACCCAGAACACGGACAGAACACATACTGACAGAACACTATGGAATATTCCCTACTGTTTTCTTGTGTGTTCAAAATTTTTCAAAATAACAGTATCAAGCTATGCGTGAGTTTATTTTATTTTTTCTAACAGCTTGAGATACAATTCGCACACCGTGCCATCTACTCACTTACGGCAAACAATTCAACGGCTTTTAGTATGGTCAGCTGTGCAACCAACTACCACATTTTTAACGTTCTCCCATTTTTACATCCGAGGAAACAAAGAGACAAATAGAGCACTTGCTCAGAGTCACCCCTAACCAGCTGAGCTAGTGTGCTTCAGGGGCTGCCAGGAACTAGGGTTCCGGGGGCACCTGAAGGGTTCAGTGGGTTAAGTGTCTGACTTTGGCTCAGGTCATTATCTCATGGTTCTTGAGTTCAAGCCCTGCATTGGACTGTATGCTGATAGCAAAGAGCCTGCTTCCGATCCTCTGTCCCCCAACCTCTCTGCCCCTCCCCTGCTCATTCTCTCTCTCTCTCTCTCTCTCTCAAAATAAATAAATAAACTTAAAAAA
>NW_024412391.1:6537300-6547582 GCF_014898765.1 Herpailurus yagouaroundi | reverse complement strand
AAAAAAAAAAAAAAAAAAAAAAAAAGAGCTGGTTTCCAGGCCGGGCCTGGACTCCCTGCATGAAGCTAGACCAGTCACCCGACAGCGGTGTGGGGGGAGCAGTTAAATATGTACTTAGCCCAGGCTAGACTTGGCTTCAAGGCTTGGTTTTGTCACAAGCTGTGTGGCCTCTGGTAAAAGCTCTTGGATCCTCGGTTTCCTTATTGTAAAATGAAGACAATTCAATACGTGAGGAGGCTGACTCTCCTGTAAGATTGCTTCTAGCTTTTAATTCCCAACTACAATGAGGGGGAGAAAATTAAACATAAATTCCCAAGTATCCAGTACAAGAGGAATACATATTCCTTGAAGACAGAGGCTCGCCCACTTCCCTTGTGCTCTGAGCACCTGGCACAGGCCTCAGCCAAGTGGGAAAGAAACGTGTGAAATGACCCTTTCAAGGGCAGAGAAAGGTGGGAAGAGTTGGGGGGTGAGGGCAGCAGATACGGCAGGCCTTGGGTGACCTGCCCAGGAGTAGGCAATGGCCCTGTGAGTATAAACAGGGGTGGGAAGGATTATGACACTTTATTTTAGAACAAACTTCTTATCACTACTCCAAACCCTACTTTCCTAGGCATGAGAGATGCCGTGAATAATCCAGCCAACAGTGCTTTCAGACCGCGCTCCAAGCATCAGAGAAGCTGCATATCCGTCTACCTACATATGGGTCCAGTCTCCAAACATGGCAGGCACCACGGAGGGTTATCCGGCCTCACCTTCAGGGCCTAAGGTGCTTTCAAATAGTTTACTTTCAAGAGAGGAACCATGGCTCTAACAAAGAGCTAAACCCAAAAGCGTGTAAAGGGGAATTAGGATTTTATAAAACAGAAAGGATAGAATGATGTTGTGCGTGTCCGGGTTAAAGACAGGAAAAGCATGCTGCACACTGAAAGAGGGGTGAACTTGGGGATAAAGGGATTTCCATCTTTCCCCTTCTGTGCATGTCTACTATCTCTGTGGTTCAGTGGCTTTCGGCCTGTGGAGTGTATGAGGACACCCAGGGAACTTATAAGGGTGCTGGGACCTATCCCCGGTATACAGGATCATGGTCCCTGCCTCATAGCACATGGGGATTCTGCTGGCGAGCTCCTGCTTCAGCCTGTGTACACGGCCCTAACCCTCTGCGATGGGAACAGGTGGCCGGCCTAGGAAGGGACAGCCTGGGACAGGGCTGCTGCAGTGTCCCTCAGGTAGACGCCATCCTCCTCGCCTACCCAACCTGCCTCTTCTCTTATCCGCTGCCTTCTTCCCTCCCTGCCGCTCCATAATGGGTTCAGAGAGCCCTAACACTGTTTCTTTCCTCCAACCCAGCCGATCCATGACTTCTAACAAAAAAACTTGTTAAAACACCACCAGGGTGCCTGGGTGGCTCAGTTGGTTGAGCATCCAATTCTTGATTTTGAGCTCAGGCATCATCTCACGGCCTGGGGATCAAGCCTCCCATCATGCTCTGCACTGACAGCATGGAGCCTGCTTGGGATTCTCTCTCTCCCTCTCTGCCCCTCCCCTGCTCACACATTCTCAAAATAAACATTTAAAACAAAGAAACAAAACTTGAATTTACCTAAAATTTTCTTCCTGACAGCTAAGTACAGAAGAGCACACAAATCCTAACTATTGCTCAGTGAATTTCCCCAACATGCACATCCCTGCGTAACCAGCACCCAGACCAAGAAAGAGAAGCCTTCTGTACACCAGAAGCCCCGCTGTCCCCCTCGTGACCCTCTCTCAACAGGAACTATTATCTTGACCTCTAATGCTGTAAATCAGCTTGGCTGTTTTGAAATTTATATCGATGCAATTGTAGTTTACATTCTTTTAGGTCTTCTTTTGCTCACTATTCTTTGCAAGATTCATTCATGCGGATCCACGAAGCTACTTCCACCCTATGCATGTAACAGATTATCTATTTCACTGTTGATGTGCGTTTAGCCTATTTCCAATTTGAGGCTGTTACAAACAGACCGCTACAAAACGTCTTATACTTAAGTCGTCTGGTGAACACATGTGGGGTGGCTTTGTAATAGGTCAGCCTGGCTAGGCCGAACTACATCTCTCAGAATTGCCTTCCTCGTGAATTCCAGGTGAGATGGGTGGAATGTGGGATGTGGGATGTGGGAGTGATGTGGCAGGGCAGCAGTCGGCATATCGTATGCACATCAGGAGGCTGGGGAAGGAGCACCAGGCAGCTCGTGTGCATTACTGCTCGTCTGCGGACCACCTCGGGGGTCTGGGGGTGGCAGCCAGGCCCATGAATGCTGGACCCACCCTCCCCTGGATCTTCTTTCACCTTCTCGGACTCCTAAGCCAGGTGTGTGTTTCGTTCCACAATGAAGGGCATCAACTTCATCAGGACACCCACATCCTGAAAGCTGGAGGCGGACTGACCCGGGTTCCTGTAAATGAGTTCCAGCTTCTCTCCATGTTCCCAACTATACTCTCTTCTTCCATAGCTGCCGGCCCAATAGAGTTCCAGCTCCCTCATCAGGCAGAAAGACAACAGCCTTATACAGCCTGCCTACCTAGCTCCCACAACTGCGTAAGATCAAATTCTTGCAATAAATCCCTTTAGACATCTCCTAGCGGTTCTGTTTCTTCGATTAAACTTTGACACAATATGTACACATTTCTGTTGACAACATCCCTAGGAATAGAACTACCGTAAAAATGTCTTCATCGGGGCTAACTAAGAGATCTTTAACAATTCCCAAAGCAGTGTTTCCCAAAGCTTTTGTTGACAGAGCTTCTGCAAAAAAACAAAAACAAAACACATTTTTCAAAAGGGATTTTATCCAAATTATCTTAGGGTAAACAAGGATAGACACATTTCTTTACTGCAGAACTTCTCAGAGCCTTTAGTATGTTACTCTGCTTTGTGGACCTCTATGAGACCTTAATGTTTCCAAAATTTGGGGGCTAATAAACCTATTCTTAACAAGCATCCTCTGTACAGCCCACCAAAGTGGGGGGAAGAAGCATCTTAAGGGACCAATTTTACTGAAGACATTTTTTTTTTTAAGAAATGCCAGCACACAAGGAGTTGCAAGTTGACCCTCAATATCCACTCTTACAGCCAAATCACAACTATGTTCCTCAGTATCTTCTTGCCTGTAGGTATGGCTACATGAGTCAATTCTGGCCAATGGGAAACGGACAGAAGTGAGGTGTATGGTTGCCAAAAAGTACCTTAAAGGGCAGGTGTACGTGCTGCCCCTTCCTCCATCCTGCTGTCTAGAATGTGGATGTGGTGACAAGCCGTCATGAATCTAGGTCCCTGGATGGCCACTTGGACTGAGCCAGCATGCCAGCCCTAGGCCAGCTATCTCCTGTTGTATGAAAGAGAAATAAACTCCTATCTTGATTAAGCCACTGTTACTTTGGGTCCCTGGTATTCATGGCCAAACCCACACTGACACCGCTGACCTGTAGAAGAAAGCCCCCATTCCTCAGCCTGGCTCTCAAAGCCGCCACCCTCGTCCCTCTGTGCGTGTCCGGTCCTCGCGCTACAGAAACTGACAGACTCAGATGGAAGGAGTGACATCTGGTAGTTACAGTCTTAACTTCTAGATGGATGTAAGTCCCTCAGGGGAAGGTTCCATCAGAGTCAGGCTGGCGAGTCACGGAACGAGCACGGGTTCCAGAGCACTGCTCTGGGACTAGTTACCCTCACCTTTACCTACTGACACGCTCCTTGAATGAAAGGAAAGTAAATGAAGTAGACGAAGCTACTTCGGTCCTCATGCCAGCCTATGTAATCACTGTCTTAGAGGTCTATTTCCACAGGAGACGGGACTTCTTAAAGACAGGAACTTCATTGATTGTCACATCCCAACATGGCACACCGCTTAGCACGGTACAGGATGGGTGTTACGTAGTAATAACAATAATGAAAGAAAAACAGCTTTATTGCAGGCAAGCATTTTTTAAAGAGCCAACTGATGAATTAATGTTAATTATCCTAGGGGTAATGATACTGTGGTTATGTAAGAAAATGTCCTTCTTCTTAGAAGGTTTATACTCAAGAATTTAGAAAGATCATCATGTCTGCATTTACTATCAAAAGGCTCAGGAAAAAAAAAGTATATCTTTATATAGTCAGTTTTGACACATTGCTTGCTGAACTAGAGTCGACACAACTGAAGTATTTTTCTTTTTTAAGATTATTTATCTTTGAGAGAAAGAGTGAGCAGGGGAGGGGCAGAGAGAGGGGGACAGAAGATCCGAAGTGGGCTCAATGCTGACAGCAGACAGCCCGATACAGAGCTTGAACCCATAAATCGCGAGATCATGACCCCAGAGGAAGTCAGATGCTCAACTGACTGACCCACCCGGGAGCCCCAACACAATTGAAGTATTAAAGAACAATCTGAGCATAGGGATTTCACATTTCCTTATGCTGGAGATCCAATGCAATCTCAATCCAAATGCCAGCAAATTATTTGTGGATATTGAAAAGTTAATTCTAAAGATTATATGGAAAGGTAAAGGCCCCAGACAGCCAACACAAGACTGAAGAAAAAGTGAGGATTGACACTACCCAATTCTAAGACTTACCATGAAAGCTACAGTAATCAAGACAGTGATTAGACAAGATTAGACACATCGATGGAACAGGACACAGAGCCCAGAAACAGACCCACACAAATACAGTCAGCTGATCTTTGCCAACAAAGCAAAGGCCATACAATGGATAAAGGATTATCTCTTCAACAATGGATAACCACAGGCAAAAAAAAAAAAAAAAAAAAAAAGAATCTAGACACAGAACTTACACCTTTCACAAAAATTAATTCAGTATGAATAGTATACTTAAAGGCAAAATGCAAAATTATAAAACTTCTGGAAGGTAACAAAGGAGAAAATCTAGGTGACCCTGAGTTTAGCAATGAGTTTTTAGATACAACACCAGGAGCACGATCCATGAAGAAAAAAATTGGTATGTTGTACTTCATTAAAATTAAAAACTTCTGATCTGTGGAAGATACTATGAAGAGAATAAAGACAAGACATATACAGAGAAAATATTTGTAGAAACATACCTGATAAAGGCTTAAATCCAAAATATACAAAGAATTAAAACACAACATTAAGAAAAATATAAACACCCAATTTAAAAAATGAACCAGGGGCACCTGGGTGGCTCAGTCGGTTAAGCATCTGACTCGATTTCAGCTCAGGTACTGATCTCAGGGTCGTGAGTTCAAGCCCCATGTTGGGCTCCATGCCGGGCGTGGAGTGTACTTAAAAAAATATTAAAAATGGACAAAAGAGGGGCGCCTGGGTGGCGCAGTCGGTTAAGCGTCCGACTTCAGCCAGGTCACGATCTCGCGGTCCGTGAGTTCGAGCCCCGTGTCGGGCTCTGGGCTGATGGCTCAGAGCCTGGAGCCTGTTTCCGATTCTGTGTCTCCCTCTCTCTCTGCCCTTCCCCCATTCATGCTCTGTCTCTCTCTGTCCCAAAAATAAATAAACGTTGAAAAAAATTAAAAAAAAAAATGGACAAAAGATCAGACCAGTGATCTCACCGAAGAAGAGATACAGATGGCAAATGAGATTATGAAAAACATGCTCAAAATTACATGTCATTGGGGAATTCCAAATCCAAACAAGATTCTTCTCACGCCTATTAGAATGGTCAAAATCCCGAACATGGAAAACACCAAATGCTAATTGCAAGAGCATGCAGCAACAGGAAGTCTCATCGTTGCTGGTAGGAATGCAAAATGGTACAAACACTTTGGAAGACAGTTTGGCATTTCCTTACAACTAAACATACTCTCACCGTATGATCAGGCAATCATGCTCCTTCACATCTATCCCAAGAGTGAGAACTTAGGTCCACACAAAAGCCTGCCCACGGTTTACAGCAGCTTTATTTCTGATTGTCCCAAACTGGAAGCAACCAAGGTGTCCTTCAGTGGTGAATGGATAAACAAACTGCAGAACATCCAGACAATAAAATACTGTTCAGAAATAATGAGCTATCAAGCCACAAAGACATAAAGGAACCTTAAATGCATGTTGCTAAGAGAAAGAAGCCAATCTGAAAAGGCTACATACTATATAATTCCAACTCTGTGACATCCATGAAAAGAAAAAATTAAGAGATAGTAAAAAGATCAGCAAATAAGGAAGGATTAGTAGGGGAAGCACTGAGGATTTTTAGGGCAATAAAACCCTTTCTGTAGGATACTCTTACAGCACATATGTAACATCGCACATTTTTCTTTTCATTTTTTTTAAATTAATGTTTCTTTATTTTTGACAGAGAGAGACACAGAGTATGAGTGGGAAGGGGCAGAGAGAGAGGGAGACACAGAATCCGAAGCAGGCTCCAGGCTCTGAGCTGTCAGCACAGAGCCTGATGTGGGTCTTGAACTCACGAACCACGAGATCATGACCTGAGCCAAAGTTGGACACTTAACCAACTGAGCTACCCAGACACCCCAAGGATAAAACTTTTATATTTCTTTCATAGTTGGTATGCTTTGTTAAACAATGTTAAAACTCCTTTTATCAAATCATCATGATTTATATGTACTTAAAGCAATCATTTTTTTTTTTTGATGATTATTCTGGGGGTGGGGGGCATGGGAAGGGGCAGAGAGAGAGGGAGACACAGAATCCGAAGCAGGTTCCAGGCTCTGAGCTGTCAGCACAGACCCTGACGCGGGGCTTGAACTCAGGAACCATGAGATCATGAGCTGAGCCGAAGTCGGACACTTAACCGACTGAGCCACCCAGGCGCCCCACATCGTGCGTTTTTCAAACCCATAGAATGTACAACGCAAAGAGTAGACCCTAATGTAAACTATGGGCTTTAGTTAATAATTATTTATCAATATTGGTTCATCAATTGTAACGAACATGCCACACTGATGCTAGATGTGAATAAAAACGGAAAACTGGGTGCGAAGGCGGGATATGGGACCCTCTGCACTTTCTTCTCAGTTTTTCTGTAAATCTGAAACTGACGTAAAAAAAAATATTAAAAAAAGAAGGTAACGGATCAATTAATGTAGGTGAATTACCCTGGGATTGGTAATGATATTGTGGTCATGTAGGAAAACGGCCTTATTCTTAGGAGATTTGTACTGAAGTATTCAGAAAAGAAATGTTATGATGTCTGCAACTTACTGTCAAATAGTTCAGCAGAAAAAGATAAGCACACCTGTATATATAGTCAGTTCTGCTAGAACGCCAGCTGAATTCGATCCAAAGCAACTGATACATTAGGGAGCCGTTTGATCGTAGGGGATTTCGTGTTTGCTGATAGGTGATTTTGATCACAAGGATCACAATGTGAATGCAGAAAACTGCACCCAGTTGAAATGAGACACATAGAAATACACAAAACACCCCCCCCCCAACCTCAAACACTCACGCGTTACCTTCTTCAGAGTTAAGAGCCCTGACTATCACTTCCAGGCCTACTGTTGTCCATCAAATGTCACACAGCTCCGCTTCCATTCATTTCACCATAAATCACAGGCTCCACCTCCCCAGGTGCCTTAAGGTAAAGTGCCAAACTTTGAGTATTTATGCATCTCCTAACTAGTTATCATATGTAAAGTTGTCCTACCATTTTTATTTGGTTCCCTTTTTTTAAAAAAAATGTGTCACTGACAGTTTTTGAGCGCTGTGCCCTGACCCCATCTTCCCCATAAACCTTGTGACTTTTACCACAAGTCTTCCACAGCACAGTGACTTTTAGGAATGCATGTTCCACATTAGAGCTGAGCTGTGTACGCACAAAGCAAATATGGCAAAATGTCCACAAATGGGGACGGGCTCGAAGTATTCACTGTACTATTCCTCCAACTTTTCTGAGGTTTAAAAAATTTCAACAAATTGGAGAACATAATTTAAATGATAGGGATGTGAAAAAAACATAAGGTAAGCAGAAAGGACTTTGCAAAAGGAAAATAAATGGGGGCAATCTACACTAAGTAGGGTAATAACGAGGCATCATGGCTAAAGGTTATCCTTTCCAGAAATATTACACCATTCACAGAAATTGGAAGCCAGTTTACATATAAAATTTGTAGAGACTTAAAGACAAGTGATTCTGTAAAAATAAAACCCACTGAAAGCCAGAAAAACTTCCCATTGAATGCTAACTCCCCCGGTCTTGGTCTTCGGACTATTATTGGCTTCCCAAATACCCTCACCATATTTTAGGAACCCCGCCAGGAAACTGGGGCCCAAAAGGATTCTACAGAAGGGCTCATCCGAGGGGTAATCGATCAAAAAGAGACGAGTTGACAATGACAAGTGCTTTTCCGCCTCACTTTCTCTCCTTCGCAACCGCGGGCCCACCTGGAGGCCCAGCCTCATCTCTAGCTGCAAAGACAACCTATGGGGAAGGGCCACATGAGCGCACGAGGGTCACATGTGGCAATCTGCATTACGTACGTCCAGCTGGCCATTCAATAAATATTGGCAGAACATAACTTGGCAGCCAGTGCCAGGGGCTGGGCTCATGCAAAGGCAAATATGTATGTCCCCGTGGAACTTGGACTCCCAGCTTATTGCGCAGGCAGCCCAGTCATCCAGGGGAAGCCAGAAGGCGAGGCTGAGCCTGGTGCAGATGGACAGATGGTCTGAACCTGCCTCTCCACGGTTCGGAAGGTCAGCCTGGCAGCTGTGTCCACAGCAGAGCCTCCCAGGGCTGATGTTTGATGAACTCCTGCATTGGGCGAGATCTGCTCTGTCCCATCTACTGCAAACGGGACTGTTTCCGTGTACACTGAGGTGATTCGGCACCACCACTGCTCTGGGAGAACAGACGTGGGCTGTTACTGCTGCTGCCCGTTACAAAGTTCATCTCAAAGTATTTAAAGTAGACAGAGCAAGGATCTTCACAGAAATAATCTCTAACGGGAAACGCGTGACTTTCCTTCCCCCTCCTCCCTCCTGTTGGGTGGTTTCCAATCAAGGATTTCCTCCTGAGGTCTTGCTATCGGTGGCTGCATCAGCACACGTCCTACAGCTCCTTCTGACCTCAGGAGCAGAGCTCTGTGCGCCCTTTTCCCTCCCCAACATATGCCTTGATTTTTCACCCATTCCATCTTCTCATCAGCATAGACACGAGCCCTAGTTCTAGCTGGGAAGTAAAAAGGAACTTTGTCTCGGGAAGAAAGGCAAGAATCCAGGGGTACGTGGCGCCTCCCCTCCCTACCTTCCCTCTACAGAACCATTTCCTTGGCTGGGGGGGGCGGGGCACCAAATGCCAGAAAGGGAAGAAACCTCAGAAGATTATTTGGTTCAGCCTCCAAACACCAGAAAAGGAAATAGCTTCTATTGATTTTTGATCTTAAATAATTTTATTTTTTATTTTTTAATTTTTTTTGGTTTTTTTTTTTTTTTTTTGGTCTTAAATAATTTTAAAACCACCTAGGGTGAGAGTATGCATGAAGCAAAAGGAGAGTCAGGATAAAGAAACCTGGGGCAGGAAGAAATCAATCCTGGTGATTTCAAGTCAGCCCTCAACCAATCCATGGCTGAATTCCGATGCATTAATTTCAAGTGGAAAAACCCTTCCAGTTCACAGACTCTGTCTCGTATTACCCTGGGCAGCGGTGTGAGGAGGGAGCACTGGCCCTGGAGACTTGGCTGGCCTCTGGGCCCTGACCTCTCTGCTCCGTGAATTCAGGGCATCTTCTGCCCACCCCCCCCCCCCCACCGCCCCGAGCCATTACCGTGATGAGCAGCGTCAGAAGGATTAGAGACCAGGTCCCCGAAACCCCCCGCAAAGTGGGGACCCAGTAAGTGGTGGGTGTTATGGTTCCTATTCCTGCTTGACTCTCTTCTTTTAAGAAACAGAATTCACAGCAGATGGCCACAGACTGACTTTTCCCTGAAAACCACAAGCAGGTGAATCACCAACAGCCGGGGAAGATTCTGCCAACGTGGGATTAATGAAATTAACCACAACTGCATTCCACTGACATCTGAGGGAACTCTGGGAAAGGATGTGGCAGTTAATCATTCTAAGGACCTCCTGGTTGGTTGGCAGAAAGCGCCCTCTCTTTGCCCTCTGAGCTGGCCGTGCTTAGGACTGCTCTTTGCATCTCAAAATTATGTCCCACATCTTCCGTTCTCACTCTACTTTGTCACCGCCCCTGTCACGGCTGGAGCCACTTACTATTTGCACAAGTCAGGGGCCGTGGGCCGTGCTCCAAGCTGGGTCTCAGACACCACACCTAACCTTAATCCTGCCGTGCCCCCTCATGTCTGCTGTGGA
>NW_024412391.1:6490471-6532300 GCF_014898765.1 Herpailurus yagouaroundi | reverse complement strand
GCCGCCGCCGCCGCCGCCCTCCCGCCGGGGCCGGCGCTCCGATCCAGCCAGAGGAGGCGTCCTCCCCACCGGCTTCGCCCAACTGCGTGCCTGGCTGGGATTCGCGGATGCATGTGTGTGCCGGTGCACGGGAAACGTCTGGCGGCATGGACGCGCATCCACCTGGATCCGTCCACCTGTGCTGGGGTGAGGTGCCTTCTCACCTAGGAGTCCGTCGGATAACTGTACCACCCTGAATTTTTATACGCCACCATTCTTTTTGTAATCTCCCTGGTCATATGGACCATGACAGAAATGTGTTACATAATCCTGGAAGTGTGGCTGAAGCCTGCGCTGGGCTGGGAAGTGAAGCGGGAGAGGGAGCCTTGGCCGCCCCGGGGTTGTTTGGGCTTTGGATGTGGCCTGGCCTCCTGGAGCTGTGGGCTTGGGTGTGCTGCCTGAGGTAGTTTTGCGTGCAGAACCCAGTCGGCTGTTGCCTGGCCCCGGCCTTCCCTGGACCCTGCCTGGGGCTCATCCATTTCAGTGACTAAACCTCCAGAGAAGGTGGTGGATGGTCGTTTACTTGCCCTTGGGCCCGGGAAGGGGAGGTTGAGCCAAATATACAAACGATGAAGCAGTCCCCCTTCTGTAGGCTAAATGCCGCATTAATAGATAATGGTTATGGCATAGATTTTGGCTTGGAAACAGCAGCCCCAGGCAGTCATTTATTATCTCCTTAGGAAGAGAGGTTAAATCGTGTCTTCATTGTATCTCTGGCACATAACATAGGCTTCTTCTTCAGCACTGCCTGAGTGACACCCAGTGCACAAACTGCTGGGGCTCCTCCATTATTTTAATGGCTATTTCTTATTCCCACCTCCTCTGATTACTTAGCCACCAGATATACCCAAGGGTTGGGGCATTCAAAATATAATTTCTAAATATAAAACGGGGGATTCATAGAAAATCCTCAATTTCCAAAGCCATCAGCTTTTCTCTTTCTCCCCTAAGGGACTTCTTTTTCCTGATCTTTTGTGTGAACCCCACCCAGAACGCCCTAGTCTAGTACCTTCAAGTTGTGTAGGTACCAAAAGTTGTGAATGTGCCAGGAAATAAACTCATAATCTCCATCCTATATATATTCAGATATATATATATGCTATATATAATTTGCTATATGAACAAAAGACTAAAATGCCCAAACCTTAAACCTATAGAGCCTTTCCCACACTTATTAACGTATGTGTCCTAGTTCACCAGCCACCACGTCTATCTGCAGATTCCTAGTGCCCTGCATAACAGGTGCACAAGAAGCATTTGTCAACTAAGCAGATGAATAAAAGTAGAGACTTAACACCTCCGTACAACTGGCTCCTCCTGCCAGGCTTAACCTAGCATCTTGCACTTAACATGTGCTCAAAAATGTTAATGATGGTGATGACAGACCTCTTAACACATTCACAGTCTGAAAGGGCTCTACATCTGACCATCAGATTTATCTTCTCTGTATCTACTGAATTTCACGAAATGATAGGAAAACAAACTAATTAAATTTAGCTATTAGAATAGCTCTGGTGGGAAAGGAGTGTGAAGGGCAAGAAGAAATGAAGGGCAGTCAGATTCAGGGACCCTAGGATGATGTTATATTTTAAAAATATTTTTTTTTTTACATTTATTTATTTTTGAGAGACAGAGCTCGCGAGCAAGCAGAGGAGGGGCAGAGAAAGAGACACACAATCCGAAGCGGACTCCAGGTTCTGAGCAAGCTGTCAGTGCAGAGCCCGACTTGGGGCTCGAATTCAGGAACCGGGAGATCATGACCTGAGCCAAAGTGGGATGTTCAACCAACTGAGCCACCCAGGTGCCCTGGATGATATTATATTTTAAAATGAGTTCCCCTAGAATGCCATATATCTCAATTTTAAAATAAAATTATTTTATTTTCCCAAATACTGAACATATCTACATTATATATCTAAAAGATATAAAACATGTAATGTATATAAAATGTAGTATATAAAAGTGATTTTGATCTATAATCTCACCACTGGGTTGGCCACTGTTAAGATTTTGCTTATCTTTTTCGCTAGTTCTCGGGTGCAGCTTCTCACTTGCTAGCATTGCTATGGTGACTCCTAATTGCTGCCAGCCCCACTGAGATCGAGTTCTCACCGAGGAGATTTGTGTTTACTTTTGCCGGCCTTCTGCAGGCACAGCCAACCAGAGACTACTTTGAGTTAAGTCCTGTGCTTGAGGTTCTTTGGACCGTGCTGGTAGAGTGAATTCAAAACGCAAGCTAGTGCAAACACCGGCTGATAGTGCAAATTCTTGGGTGACATGTTTTTCTTCCCTCCAGCCAATGACAAAGTAGAGACAAGTTTCCCTACCTGGCCCTGTCCATGTGGAAGGTTTATTTGCCACAGGTGTATATGGGGTATCGTGCTCGACTCCTCACCTGGGGCGTTTTAAAATTCTTAGTGGTGGGGCGCCTGGGTGGCGTAGTCGGTTAAGCGTCCGACTTCAGCCAGGTCATGATCTTGCAGTCCGTGAGTTCGAGCCCCGTGTCAGGCTCTGGGCTGATGGCTCGGAGCCTGGAGCCTGTTTCCGATTCTGTGTCTCCCTCTCTCTCTGCCCCTCCCCCGTTCATGCTCTGTCTCTCTCTGTCCCAAAAATAAAAAAAAAAAAAAAATTCTTAGTGGCATGTAAAAATAATGCTGTATCTTAAAATACATGATATAATGAAAAGTTTTCCATGTTTATGTTGAAATCATACCATACATCAATTTTGTATTTTTTTTCCTTAACATCAGACCAGGAACATTTTCGTATCCTTTTAGCAACTTTTTGTATGCATCATTTTAATGGTTACCATTGTATGTATGTTTGAAAATTTACTTAACCATTTTCTCCTTGTTGGACACTCAAGCCCTTCCCCCTTTCATTGTGCCTAAAGTGTTGGCCGAATTTCACTGAAGTAGCACTACCTATTATATGCCGAGCCCTGCACACAGTGATGGGGCAGCCAGGAAGAAGGCAGATATCGCTTCTCATCAGGCTTATAGCCTGGCAGGGAAGGCAGCTATCAGGCAAGAAATGAAATATAGAAGGAGGGGTGACAGGGCAGATACAATCAGCTTTTCGGGTTGTTGACTTATGTATGACAGATTTCCAGAGGCAGCAATATTGGGTTAAAATGTATTTGTGTTTTTAAGGTTCTCGATAGTACTGCCAAATTGTTGATTCATGGGTATGTAAGGGTATCCATTTCATTTTGTCATAATTAGATATTACCGTTTAAAGTACTTTTTGCCGGGGCGCCTGGGTGGTGCAGTCGGTTAAGCGTCCGACTTCAGCCAGGTCACGATCTCGCGGTCCGGGAGTTCGAGCCCCGCGTCAGGCTCTGGGCTGATGGCTCAGAGCCTGGAGCCTGTTTCCAATTCTGTGTCTCCCTCTCTCTCTGCCCCTCCCCCATTCATGCTCTGTCTCTCTCTGTCCCAAATAAATAAATAAACATTGAAAAAAAAATAAAGTACTTTTTGCCAATTTGTCAGATGAACATGGCATTTTAAAACGTTTATTTATTTTGAGAGGGTGGGGGGCAAAGAGAGAGGGTGAGAGAGAGTCCCCAGCAGGCTCTATACTGTCAGTGCAGAGCCTAATGTGGGGTTCGAACTCACAAACCATGAGATCATGGCCTGAGCACCCGAGGTGTCCCATGGCATTTTGTTTTTAAGTTAACATTTATTGACTGAATCTAATCATGTTTTCAAAATATATGTTGGTGATTTGTGTTTCAGTGTATTGTCTGTTCATGATGCCTTTTCCTCACTTTTGGGGTCTTTATGCTCTTGCTATCATTTTATGTGAGGTTTTTATATAGTAAGAATAGTAAGAATATTAGTCTTTTGGCACAATTTTTGTTAATATTACAAATATTAACAAATTGTAACAAATAAATGTTACAATTTACTGTATGATTTCAATGCTGCTTTATTGCTTTATGAAATTTAGAGGTTCTAAATTTTGTGTTGTCAAGTTTATCACTTCTTTTGTGATTTTTTTTTTAACTTTTAAAAAATGTTTTTATTTATTTTTTTTGAAGGAGAGAGAGAGAGAGAGACAGAGCATGAGCGGGGAGGAGCAGAGAGAGAGGGAGACACAGAATCCGAAGCAGGCTCCAGGCTCTGAGCTGTCAGCACAGAGCCCGATGCGGGGTTCGAACTCACAAACCGTGAGATCATGACCCGAGCCGAAGTCGGACGCTCAACCGACTGAGCCACCCGGGCGCCCCCACTTCTTTTGTGATTTCTTATGTTGCTTTGACATTTAGAAAGTTGGTCCCCGCCCAGAAATTTTTTTCAATATTCACTTTTATTCTTTTAGTTATTTATATGTTGATTTCTTATGTTGACTTTTGATTTCTTAATCTAATCCATGTTTATATTGATACGTGATATGAAGTGAGAGTCTAAAATTTTTATTGACTAGTTAATAATTGCTACACCACTTATTGAATAATTCTTTCAATTCCTGTGATTAATAATTCCCCTTAAATTACGATATTAAATTCCTGATATTTACTAATTTATGTATTCTTCACCACTGATGTGACTATTCTTACAAGTTTTATAAGTTTTAATTTTTTTTGAGAGGTAGTGTTCTCTACCCTTTAGAAAAATCTTCAGCTATTTCTTTGACAGTTACTTTCCCAGGTAAGGAACAGGTTACACTACCTCTGTGACCAGACTGCATAGTTAGTTGACTAGGGCGAATACTAGTGGTCCATACAAGAGTCCAGACTGTGGGACAAGCTGAGGTGTAAGAGGGTAAAATTAAGACTGTGAATAAAGGGCTTGAAAAAAAAAATCTTCCTGTGGCCTAAGGAATATTTGTACCCTTCTCTGTCCCGTGAACTTAAGTCCCATCTGTCCTGAGGACCCAGAGCTCGGGGCATCCAGAGGCATCCTGGGGAACCTGGTCTGTTCCAGACTTCTGCCTTCTTAATATCTACTGTATACATTAGACCATATTAGCTATACGTCAGACCCGCCTGCACTGTTTCCTTCCAGATCGCCTGTGCTACAGACATTTGTTGGTTTGACCCAAGCTGAAAGCACAATAAATCATGTACCACACAGGCTGAGCTCAGGTGGAGGCAGAAATGGTTATAGGGATTAATAAAATGAATAGATAGTCAAAATTACTAAGTTATTTAAAATCAACACATTCCTCCCTTTTAGGCCCCTGGAATTTGCAATGGAGTAGGAAACTTCAAATCTGAAACCTCTTAAAAGGTATTCATTCTGCAGTAGCGCCCACATGAGGATACATCGGATGCATGCAGGGCCCGCACCTTGATTCAGAGCATCTGCTGTGCACCACACCCTCTTCCCGGTAATGAAAACAGAGTATCAAGGGGGAGTTAAGCCCCTGTCCTGATGGAATTTAGATTCTATTGGGGGTCGGATGGGGAGACACAATGTTTAAAATGAACCATTAAAAAAAATAAAGTAAAATGCACCATTAAATGTATAAATATGATGTAGTGGTAAGTGTGAGGAAGCGTGAGACAGGTTAAGAAGTCAAAGAATAGATGGTGGGAACTCTGTGGGTTGTCAAGGAAGCCTCTCTGACAAATGACCTTTGAGCAGACCCCCAGAGGAAGCCAGGGGCTGAGTGAGACACGCAGGGAAAGATTGTGGTGTCTGGAGGAACAGTGAGGAGTCTGGAGCCAGACAGGTTGTGGGGAGGGTGCTCTGGCCCCGTGGGCCACGGAGCAGGGGCTGACTGTATTCTCAGTGAAATGGGAGGCCCTGGAGGATGTGAGTGCAGGACCGACCCTTTCAGGAGGACCCCTTGGCTACTGTTGCAGAACAGACTGAAGTGAGGCCAGCGGGAAAGCAGGGGGTGCCAGTAGGAGGCCAGGGGAACTGCAGGGATTTCTCCTAGACCGGAGGCAGGGGTGCGGAGAGAGCATGCTCAGCGTGTTTCCACTTACGAGGAAGGAGAAAACTGTGGGAGGAGCAGGTTTGGTTGGAGAGGTCGGGAGTGTGGGTTTGGCCATGTTAATGGACATCCAGAGGGAGGCTGGATTAGGGAACTGCAGAGCGGAGGTTCAGGAGAGAGGTCGTGATGCAGATATACATTAGGGGTCACTGGCTTGTGGAGGGTTCACGGCCGCGGGCTGCACGCTATTCCGACAAGTGAATGTGCACAGAGAAAAAAGCAGGGGAGACTGAGCCAAGGGACCTGCAGAGTTCAGAGGTCAGGAGGTGCACAGGAGTGGGCAGAGCGATTGAAGCACTTTATCGACCAGTTTGAAATATATGTATAATTTTCATTTAAATTTTATTTATTTATTTATGTATTTATGTATTTATTTATTTATTTTAGAGAGAGTACACGAATGAGGGAAGGGCAGAGAGGGAGGGAGAGAGGGAATTCCAAGTGGGCCCCACGCCCAGCGTTGGAGCCTGATGCAGGGCTCAATCCCAAGACGCTGGGACCATGACCTGAGCCGAAATCAAGAGTGGGACGCTTCATTGACTAAGCCACCCAGGTGCCCATTTAAATTTTTAGATATTATTTTAACATTCTAATAAGCAGGTCTCCATTTGATTAAACAATCAAATTGCACACGGCACATACAGTGAGCAGCAATTTCCTTGTCCCCCAACCTTCCCGCACCCCTTCTCCCCGACTCAGAGGCTGCCACTTCTGACAGTCTCCGTCTTTACAGCTTCTGGGGGTTACCCTCTGTGGAAGAGCTTTAATTCTTCCCGATCACACTTCCCCCAAATCACTAAACGTTTGCTTTGTTTTGTTTTAAGAAGGTAAAACTTCAGTGTGGGGATCTTGTAATTGGATCAGAAGCATGAAGAGGGGCTGGGAATGTTTGACCAAGTTACTAGCAACTTCTTGAGCCCAGTCCTGGGAGCAGAGAGATACTAAGTCAAGACCCGGACACAGCAGATCCTGCTCTCTTCCGGTCCTACAAATTCCTTCCCGTAAAGCAGTGAGTGAGTGTGTGTGCGTGAGAGAGAAACAGAGAGACACAGATATCTAACCTCTGTGGTGGCAGGGATGGCCTTGGACTAGGTCACAAAGACAACCCATCTGGTCTAGCTTTGGAGAATCTGGGAATGGCCAAGGGCCACATAAATTCTTCCAACTGTGGGTAATAGGGAAGAGATCAGACTAATGAGTCTATAAGTAGTTTCAAAATATCTGCCCCTTAAAATATGGGTAGCACACCGACGGTCTCTAAGTTGTTGGGATGTCAGGTTAGCAATCTGTGCTTGTTCTAAGGAGAGTCCCATGTCTTGTGAGTCATGTGTCTCTAACAGTTATTTTGACGGACATCTTCTATTTACCAAATGGGAAGTTCTGGTGAGAGAAGCGGTTTGTTAGAATCTGATTTATTCATCAGGTAGATTTATAGTCGATTTGAAGGGAATAGATTAATCTGAGGATTTTACTAATGGCACGAAAGTCTTCATGAGTGAAAGGACATGGTATCAGTGATTTGCTTTAAAATACTCCCACCCACCACCCCAAGACAATTGCAGATATAAATGAAGCAAGACTGTGTGAGTGCCCATAAGTTTTGAAGCTACATTACTGATAAAACAAGGCTCCTGATACTGTATTTTCTCTACTCTCGGCATGCTTGGACATTTCTGCAAGGAAAAGCCAAGCAAGAAGAAAAGTATTAATGAGGCTTTAAAATGAGCTCCAGGGGCGCCTGGGTGGCGCAGTCGGTTAAGCGTCCGACTTCAGCCAGGTCACGATCTCGCGGTCCGTGAGTTTGAGCCCCGCGTCAGGCTCTGGGCTGATGGCTCGGAGCCTGGAGCCTGTTTCCGATTCTGTGTCTCCCTCTCTCTCTGCCCCTCCCCCGTTCATGCTCTGTCTCTCTCTGTCCCAAAAATAAATAAATGTTGAAAAAAAAAATTAAAAAAAAAATAAAAATAAATAAATAAATAAAATGAGCTCCAGGATGGGCCAACTGGGTGGCTCAGTCAGTTGAGCATCTGACTCTTGATTTTAGCTCAGGTCATGATCTTGCGGTTCATGAGTTCAAGCCCCGCATCAGGCACCGTGCTGACAGCATGGAGCCTGCTTGGGATTCTCTCCCTCTATCTCTGCCTCTCTCTTTCCCTCTCTCCCTCTCTCTCAAAATAAATAAATAAACATAAAAACATAAAATAGAACGACCTCTAGGCTTTATCTTAGCCCACAATCTTTCCTTGGAATTCTGTTCTGCAGTCAAGGCTACTTAGTATAGTTGTATATGCACTTTGAAATGCAAAATTTGGTGGTGGCGAAATATAAAGTATTGTTAATGATTTATGATTTATGTAATTATCACTAGATTTACTGCAAGGTCAAGATAAGGTCCCCCTTCAAGGCTCCCGGCCTTGCTGACCGCCCTGGGCTGCTAGAGGAGTCAGGAGCATCTGAAACCTCATGCTGCAATGGGCCCACACCCAGGGCAGCTGCTCCAGTCTGCACCTCCTGTCACTGCTGCCGATAGATTTGTCCTGGGAGCTGGTGACATATGATATACGACATACGATGAACTGATTCTGCTTTTCTCTAAGTTACTGCAAACTTTCCCCTTCAGGGATGAAGCAACACTTCCGGTTGTGATGAGAGACTGAGCAAGATAAGAACAAAGAAGACCATGGGGCTGGAGTGGGCAGGGACCTTAGAGATACCTTTTAGTCTGCTGGTGTCCTCAGCGAGAGGGAGAGCAACCCTCCCTGAGTCGACAGGCCCACAGGCCCTAGTCTGAGCATGCTGATGGCGACACTGTTGCCTCACAGGGTCTGTTCTGGTGATGAAGGCCAACTTTCCCCTCTATCACCCTGGAGTTCCCTCAGATTTGCTTCCAGTCTTCAGAGTCCAGGCCCAACAGGCTGGAGCCCTGGAAAGTTGCTTTCAGCCTTAGCCCTCCTCAGGTGTTCACTTCCTGTCCTGGAGCCTGCCAGCTTCCCAGAAAGCCTCAGGGCAAAAATGTCCCTTTCTTGCTTGGGAAACCAGACCTCCCAAGGGTTCCCAATGGCGCAGTCTCATTAAATATACCATAACCCAACACCGGTAATTTTTCAGAGTCTGGAATGACTCAGTCTTAATTCAGTCTTCAATAAATAATGTGCTAGAGAGCTTCGCTTTGGCTTGTTCACGCATTGTTTGCAATTCTCCCTCCTGAGGGAACAATGAGGCCAGCATGTCCTTCCTTGAAACCATAGGCTCCCAAATATCTCATTTTCCATGGGCTTAGCTTTATTTTTGCAAAGGAACAGGCTACCCCGAAGGTGAATACAATTTTCCACCTCTTCTAAACTGATCTGAATGGACAGACTTTCCTGCTTCTGTTCTTACCAGTGGTGTTTCAAAGGCCTCAGCACCAAGGTTTGGTCAGAGTGGGGCTCTGGGTCGAGACACTTTCTTGTCACTCAGCAGTGGGAGAGAGAACTTCTTCCAAGCACAGGGTTTAGGGATCTTAGCCCTGGGATGCAAAGCTGGCTCCTTCCTTTTACATCTCATTCCTGGGAACACTGCTTTCCTCTAGCGCAGGAACCCCTGGTACGGTAAGAAAAATATTCAAACTTCTAAAAAGTAAAACACTGAGTTATTTATTTATTTATTTATTTATTTATTTATTTACTAATAGTTTTCTCCTTTTTTTAAAAAAAATGTTTATTCATTTTTGAGAGAGAGAGGGAGAGAGCAAGTGCAAGCTGGGGGATGGCAGAGAGAGACAGAGAGGGACAGAGGATCTGAACCGGGCTCTGTGCTGACAGCAGAGAGCCCAATGTGCTCAATGAGCTCAAGCTCACAAACCGCAAGATCATGACCTGAGCCAACATAGGACACTTAACTGACTGAGCCACCCAGGAGTCCCTATTTATTTATTTAAGTTTATACATTTATTTTTAGAGACAGACAGAAAGTGTGCGTGCAAGAGACTGCAGGGGAGGGGCAGAGAGAGAGAATTCAAAGCAGGCCCTGCACCATCAGCACAGAGCCCCACATGGGGTTTGAACTCACGAATCCTGAGATTGTGACCTGAGCCGAAATTGAGAGTCAGACACTCAACCAACTGAGCCACCTAGGCGCCCCAAACACTGAGTACTTTAAAGAAAGCTGAGATACATTAATTTATTTTCCCAAGTACAAAGTCTACTCAAAAACAATTTAAGGAACACCCACTATGTGTCAGGCATTCCCTTCTTGCCACAGATTACCTGGGTTCCCCTTTTGACACGTCATCTCATGATGTGAAGTTCTTTGCCCGGGATAGCTGCCTAGGGTATCAGCATGCAGTGAGGCAAAGATGGGATTTTTTTATAAAGTGCAGAAACTAAGAACAAAGAGTAAAACACCCCAAATAGTGAGGCTGTGGGCCACCAAGGTCATCAACTGCCCAGTTCTCATTGTTCTACTTTCCAAATTGGGAGCATCTTTTTTGTACTTGTTATTATGCCTTTCTTGTTCTGAAGACTTAGCACGATCATTTGCCCGAGGGACAATACGTGACAGTGACAGGTGAATGGCACAAGTTTCTAACAAAGTCGCCGCTGATGACATGGGGCCCAAAGCATCACGAAGGCACAGCTCCCTCCCCAGGTAAACAGTGTGGTCAGAAATAAGGGTGAGAACTCTAGCAAGGCCAAGAGGAAAGGGGGAGGTGGTGATGGTAAAGTACAACTTGGTCTGTCTAGTTAGCACCCCATAAAACCGCCACCCGGTGACCTGCCTGCAGGCCTGTGATACGCTCAGAGTGCTTTGGGCAAGTCCTATCCTGCTTCAGAGCAGAGCCAGCCTCCAGCTGGCCTGGACAGGCAAGAATGACCGGCCGAGGCCTGAGATGGGAATACTGGTCAACATCAAGACCGTAGGGAAGGAATAGTATCACATGACCTGCCGATTTGTGAACAAGAAACTTGCTCCTCAACCCAGAATCTCAGTTAATAGCTATTTATTTCCTTATAACCTGAGTCCTCCTTCCCCTGTTGATGACTTCAATGTCTCTGACCCCTCTGAGATGGTGAAAACCTGAGAAAGGGCAGCCGTGAGCTTCTGTATGCTATGGGCAATACTATTTCCCCTGTGGAATGATTTGGGAAGGTTTGCATGGGTGGTTGTGAGCTAGGGAAGGGCAAAGGATTGGATGGTGTGCCCACCTATAAAAAGCTGGAGCAGAAGAAAGCTTTTAGCTGGAAAAATACTTTCACATCCTCCCAGTTAGTTTCACTTGGATTAACACCCCTCATGGGTTCAGGTCAGAAATGGGAAAGACCCAGAGAGGAGAAAGGTGTGGAGGGATTGATAGAGAGGAAATGGAAGAGAGGTGATGGGCTATGAGAAGCCAAAGACTGTAAGAGAAGAGAAATTAAATTTGTTTTGGTTGAGATCAAACTACCCCCAGCACCTCTCTCTTTGGGCCCACGTTTATCATGTAGATATAATTCCACGTGTCCAGGACTTTCAGAGTGTCTCCTGAAGTCACAGGAGGGCTCATGTATATCATTTTCTTTTTTCATGGATTGCCTTTCACGCGGTTTCTCCTTTAAAGTGATATCGGTGGCTTTTTTTTTTTCTTCAGAGAGTTTTTTTTACTTTTCCCATGGGGGCCTCTCTGAGGAAGAAATTAAATGATGTAGGTTAAAGAGTAAAAAAAAAAAAAATTTTTTTTTACAAAATAAGGTATTTGGGGGCAAAGTAATTGCCATTTTCAAGTGATACATACCTGCTTCTATGTGTCACTGATCTTTCTAGGCTTTCTTTTGTCAGTTTAAAAATTTGTCTTATTCCCTGAAAGTTTTAACTGCTGATACCTGGGGGCAGGTGGAGGATGTGAGATGCCTGAATTAGGGCAGGTGTGCCTGGCAAAAATCTAAGGCATCTCTCTGGTAGGGAGATGAACTCCAGCCAAGATAAGTTAGGAGACCATTTAAGGATGATTATGATATCCTGGTGATGCTGAGTTCTAATTAACTGCTGTTAGCCACTGGGTGGGGGGTGGGGGACAGAGGAGAGCATGATGTTTCTAAACGGTAGGTGGAAAAGAGTGAAAATCAGTTCTTTCCGATAATGAGCTTGTTCCCGAATTGGCTAATGGGTATTTTTAAAGCCGTGCTAAATTAAAGGAATCCAACTATCTCACTAGTGTTTTGTAGCACACGGGTTCAGGGAGACTATGTGGGATATCCAAAGGGGTTCTATACATAAATTGGACTTAATTGCTCTAAGAGACACTGGAGCTTTCTTTAATCAGAATGGAAATAAGGATAAGCTGAGGCCTTACACATATGTGGTACTTAAGGGAGCAAACTAATGGTGTGCCTTTGTGTAGCTGTTAGTGGGCAGAAGGAAAGGCAGGCTAAAATTGGGAGGTTTGCTAGCTTACATTTTTTTCTCCTCCTTGCTTCTGCAGCTCCTAGTGCTCCCTTCTGATAGGCCTCCCCGCCTGTGCCATAGAGCTCTCTGCTGAGATGGATGACGGAGGTATTAACAAGGAACTGAAGCAGAAGTTAAACTTTTCCTACTGTGAAGAAGAGGGTGAGCATGAAGGGCAGGAGGAAGCACGAGAGAACAGCGAGGCCCAGAGCCAAACCCCAGACAAGTCTCAAGTTCAGGAGACAGAGGCAAAGTGCACCCCCCCCAGACCTTCCCTCAGTAGCACTCATGAAGTCGGTACATTTCAGGAAACAGACACGATGAGTCCCAATCAGGGTCTGAGGACTCCGGTGTCACACTCTCGCAAATGTCCTGAGACACCAGCCCAGCCAGATAGCAGGAGCAAGCTGCTGCATTGTGAGAGCCCCTTCACTCCCAAAGTAAGTAAGTTGTGGAGGACAGGGGACCCAAGCCCCCAAGATCTGTGCTCCTTTGGTTCCGCTGATGGGGAAGGAGGATGCGTTCGTTTATGTGTATCTGGCAGATTTGCCTCACAGGCTATGTATCTCAATTACATATTAGTTGGTGAAAATGAAGATGAGTTCAAAGTTCCCAGAAAACAGAACTAAATGCCTTGCTAGCTGTCTTCTCAAAACCATTGATATCAGCAACTATTTGGTGTAGGCCACAAATAAATCTTGGTGGGGAAAAAATTCCTGGTTGAAGAATATTGGAACCGGAAGGAATATTTTTATTTATTTAAAAAATTTTTTTTTAATGTTTATTTAAAAAAATTTTTTTTAATGTTTATTTATTTTTGAGACAGAGAGAGACAGAGCATGAACGGGGGAGGGGCAGAGAGAGAGGGAGACACAGAATTGAAAGCAGGCTCCAGGCTCCGAGCCATCAGCCCACAGCCCAACGTGGGGCTCAAACTCACTGACCATGAGATCGTGACCTGAGCTGAAGTCAGACCCTTAACCGACTGAGCCACCCAGGCGCCCCAATGTTTATTTATTTTTGAGACAGAGACAGAATGCAAGTGGGTTGGGGCAGAGAGAGAGGGAGGCACAGAATCTGAAGCAGGCTCCAGGCTCTGAGCTGTCAGCACAGAGCACGACACGGGGCTTGAACTCACGAACCACAAGATCGTGACGGGAGCTGAAGTCGGTCGGACGCTCAACTGACTGAGCCATCAGAAGGAATATTTTTAAAAATGTTTATTTATTTTGAGAAAGAGAGGGTGGGGCGTTCGCGCATGAGCGTGTGAGCACGAAGGAGGGGCAGAGAGAGAATCCCAAGCATGAACTGGAAGTAATATTAAGATCTAGAGCCCTAGTGCATTCTGCAAACAAGAAGATCAACGTTTTAAGAGTTGAAATGGCTTTTGGCTCGGCCAATGGCAGAGGCAGGACTAGAAACCTGATCTTTTGGTCTCAGTCTACTACTGTTCTTTCCATTACGCCAACCGGCTCTCCTTTTATGTAATTATTTACTAATATTTCCTAATAAAAGAGTGTTCACATTCACTGTTGGAACACATTCACATATCTTTGCTGCTGCTCTTCCCAGAAGGAAATCCTCCCCTCTCCTCGGACCCGTGAGAGACCGGCTCTTCTATGTGAGCAAAGAGGTAACTTGTTGATACTTCTCTATAAGCTGCGGAGGGCAAATAGGCAAAGGTCCCAGGTGGTTGGCTTCGTCCTTTATTCTTGCTGTGATTATTCTCCTGTTATATCTACACGTCATTAAAATCAGGGTTGGGGCAGGGTTACCTCTGACAGACTAGTGCCATGGTGTGTGAGCCTCAGCACTGGTATTAACTCCGCTTTCTGCTGGCTCAGCTTGAGGTACTTAAGGCCATCAGAACAACATCCGCGCTTCTGTTTGTAGCACAGTTACTGTCAGCAGGTCTCTGCAGTTCCTACTGAGCGTGCACACCACGACTACCAGGGAGGACTAAGCTTCTTGACTGTATTGTGGACAAACTGCTTTCATACGCTTAGGTGTCCATTGTGGGTTTTTCAATGGTCCCAACACCAATAATCCTTTTATTTTTTCCAGAAGCCAGTGTGGGCAAGGGGTACAAGACAGTCTCTGCCCTCAAAGTGCTTACAATCAGCAGAAAGACTGGGTAATATAGGCACTGTATGACAGGTGCTTCCAGACTGGTTTTGACGTATGTAAATTAGGTGGAGAGTGGGCTGAAAGAACATGGCTCTGAGCAAGACTACACAGGAAAGGAAATGGGACACGGTGTGTATGTTTCATTTCATTCACTCACTTAAAATGGAGCACGTTGATATTGGACCTTCTGCTGGAAAACCTTATTCACTGCATCAAAAAGCGCCCAAAAAATGAATACAGATAAACAACCGAAACAATAAAGTTCGGATCAGGCATGCTGAGAAAGGATTGGAAATTGAGTCTCAAGATCAGGAATGCCCTTCCTGAGAGCAGTCTTCAAGGATGAGCTGGAATGAACTAGGTAAAGACGGAAACGAGAACTGAAAGCCAAGGGAAAAGCATCAACCGAGTTAAGAGGGCCCACCTAGAAATTGCATGTTGCTCAGTGACAGGGGCCTGTATGTGAGAGGGTGCAGGCAGTGAGGCCAGAGTAGGTAGCCAGGAGCTAGATCTACTTAAAAAAAATTTTTGTTTTAATGTTTATTTAGTTTTGAAAGAGTGAGAGAGAGAGAGTGCAAGTGTGGGAGGGACTGAGAGAATCCGAAGCAGGCTCCAAGCTCTGAGCTGTCAGATGGAGTCTGATGTGGAGCTCAAACTCCCAAATCGTCAGATCATTACCTGAGCTGAAGTCAAGACGCTTACCTGACTGAGCCACCCAGAAACCCCCAAGATTTTATCTTGAAAACTTAGAGACAGTCCTCAAATGGTTTTGATCAGAGGTCTTTTTGAAGAACTGGCCATCAGGTGAAGGCTGGCATGTTGTGGGAGAGACCTTGAGGCACAGCAGTATTTACGACAGATCGGCTAACAAAGGAGAAAGGCCTGAATTAGGTCAGTGGTGGACAGTGAGAAAGTGAGAGATGCTTAGGATTTGGTAAGTGACTTTGATGTGGGATAGTCGAGCTCAATGGTCAAGAAAGAATTTGAGACCTTTTATGCTGAGAAAAGGTGTTTTTATTACAGCTTGGGGCCAGGACCTGTGGACAGAAAGAGCTGCATTGTGATTGTGAGGAGTGACTGATTATATAGGGTTTTCCATCCTATGGAGGTGAAGGTGATGTTAGGGCTCCAGGAAAGGCCTATAGGAGTTAATAGGTTCCTGGAGATTTCTTATTGTGTTATTCTTGTAAATCATTAAGACAGTTACAAACTGTAGTGGAATTTCATGTCCTACATGCCTGTGATCTTTATCAACTGCCCATTTGTTTTTCCCTTGCCTTTGTTCTTAGGCAGTTCCTAGTGCCTGAGGAATGTTATATATCCCACCTTAAGCGCGGAGAAGGTGGGAATTGTGGGGTGTCAGCTCGTGTTTTTCTGTCAGCTTGCTTTTTGTTTTCTCCTCATATCTTACCCTTAAGTCTTTAATATTGTTGAAAGCAGAAGGTCTCTTTCTAGCTTCTTCCTGCTGAATAGGGGCGTATAGATGTCCCTACCTATGGGCCAACACCGTTCAGTTGGGGAACGTACAGGGGAGTTACAAGGCAGAGGCAGCTGGGTCCGGTGTAGACAGCGAAGAAGTATCTCCATGGTTGGTAAAGAAGATAATCGTTGTTTGAAGAGCAGTTTGGGATCTTGTACAGGTTCACAAGAGTAAGAAGGCATGTCAGTTTGTTCATTGGTTTTTCTGTGAAGGAGGTACAGGTTTTATTCTTGATATGAGCCCAGGAAGAGTATCCCTCTAATTTGACTACAGTGGGAGTATATAATATGACCCAATAAAGACCTTTCTATTTTTTAAAATAAGTTCATTTATTCATTTTGAGAGAGAGAGAGAGAGGGAGAGAGAACAAGCACATGTGTGCACGCATGAACAGGGGAAGGGGAAGGGCAGAGAGGGAGACAGAGAATCCCAATCAGGCTCTGCACTGTCAGCACAGAGCCTGACGCAAGGCTCAATCTCATAAACTGAGATCATGACCTGAGCTGAAATCAGGTGGACACTTAACCAAGTCTCCCGGGGGGGGGGGGGGGGGCGGCGGGGGTGGGGCCTGGATCTTTCCATTTTGGATATAAGGCCCTGCTGTATTAGACTCCCAATCTTTTAAATAAATCACATCTCTGGGGCTTACATGAGATGGACTTCCAGTTATAGTTAAATCAGGTTTTAGGAGCATGTGATCAGTATATTCATTAAGTAACTTATGAATTAAACCAGCCTTGAGTGAATAATTTAATAAAGTATTAGAATCTTCACCCAATAACTGGTCCACTGTAAGGAATGGTCTTCTATACCATTCAAAGGGCTGAGTCCTAGAGGTTGTTTTGGTGCAGCCCTAATCCTGAGAAGTTCTACTCGTAAAAGAATATCCCAGTTTCCCTGGTCTCTAGACTAAGTTTAGCAAGGTGTTGTTTCAAAGTATGATGAGCTTTCTCCACCTTTCCAGAGGGTTGTAGATGCCAGGCTGACTGTAGAAAACATTTAATTTTTAAAGTTCATGCTATTTGTTTGGTTATTTATGCAGTAAAAGGACTATTGTCACTTTGGAGGGATTGTGGGAGGGCAAATCTAGGAATAAGCTCTTGCAACAAAACTTTGGTGACTTTTGTGGCTCTTTCCATTGGACATGGAAAGGCCTCGACCCACCCAGTGAAAATCTCAACAAACACTAGTAGAAACTTCTAGCCTTTGCAAGGAGGCATTTGTGTGACCTCAAGCTGCCAGTCCTCTCCTGGATATGTTCCATGCCTTTCTACTGATTTTGAAAGGGAGGGGGGTGTGGACGGTACCTTCCAGATTTACTTGCATACAAACAGTACAATATTGGCAGACTTATTTTATTGTAGCTGTTAAATTCACTCCGTCAAATGTATTTTTAATTCAATGTTTTAAAGCATTTTTGCCCAAATAAGTAGCCTGGTATAAACCCTATATTACCTTCCATTGGTTATTTTTGGATATAAAGATTTTCCCCTCATTATTAACAAGTCAGTCCTGTGCATTTTTTTCAATATCCTCATTCCTGGGCTATGTGAATTTCTTGGTCTGAATAGACCTTATCTTGCCTTTTGTTCTCTCATCAACTTGATGGAGAGGTTGAGGGGAAAATGAGGGATCTAGGGTCCTGTGAGGCTTCTGTCTTGTTTGAGTAGATGATATCTTGAATCAAGATAGTTGATGCTAGAGGACGTACAGGTCTGGAGAAAGCAGAGATGTCCTGTAAATCATTGGATAAATGAGTCTGGAGTGCAGGCAAACACACTAAATTGGAGATCTAAATTTGGATGTCATTAGCATTTTGGAAGTTGTTGAAGCCTTGGGTGCAGATAAGCTCAAGTAGCCTGGGTGCCAGAGTAAGAAGAGAAGTGGTCCAAGTTAGGAATTCTGGAAATGCCATGATTTGAGGGGCAGAAAAAGAACAGAGCTTGAAAAGGAAACTGGAAATGCTACTGAAGAATGCACACTTTGTGAGGAATATAGTTTGGATCAGAAGAGAGAGGGGGGACACTGATCAGAAGGGGTGTTATGCCAAAGACAAGAATGCCCAGGAAAGGAGCATTGGCCTAGTTCAGGCTTGCCCGAGAGACAGGACTAGAAATCATGTGAAGTGACTTCAGGTCACCATAAAGACTTCCTAGTGGAACTACCTGGAAATAGAAGAGCGTCCCAAGGAGGCTGTATGTCCCTGTGGCTAAATGCACTGAACACTAGTTGATGATCACTTGGTAGGAACACTGTAGGGGGGATTCAAGCATCAGGGGACTAATTGTACCAACTGGACCTTTAAAGTCTTTCCAAGTCCTGAGACACTATGATGTTGTGTGTTGAAGGTGGGAGGTATTCCTCAATTCTTCTTCCCCTCTATCCTCTGTACCAGAGCTGTTACTTCTAGAATTAGCTATACTCCCTGGAACACATTTATACTCTCAATCTGGACATCTTTCTCCAGAAACTTTCAATCTGCTCTACTTTTAGGCAGAACTTCCTTTCATAAACCTTGTTCCAAACTAAGTTCTTTTGAATTTCCAAAAGAATTACTCATTATTCTATTATTCTGGCAATAAAAATCCATGTTAATATAATTCATATATTTCCCTGTGTCCTAAGCAGAGCTCACAAAATCTATCGGCCTTCATATTTCCAGATTAGGAATTCTGATATTGTCTGCCTTGATGTGGATACTTCTCCTTCCTTTTGTCAGAAAATGTCTAGGCTCTTTTTGTTGTCCTTGAAGTGTGGTCACCAGGATATGCATCATTTCAGGTGTGGATGCCCCACTGTTTCATATGTGATAGATACGTTTTACTTTCCATATAATCATCAGTATCACAAAAAACTGTTTCTCAGGGACTGATTTACTGTAATTCTATGTTCATTGCCTGAGTCACAGACAATTGAGAAATATTATATAGTACAGTTGTACTTTGAGCAAGTACTCAGTCCTGTAATACACTTACAGGAAAATTGTGAGTTTATCATTGATAGCTTTGTCTGACAATAGCCCCGGGATTGTTCATCCTATAAACTCTAAGACCTGTAAAACCCTTGTAAAAACTTGACTCCAGCAAGGCCTTTTTCTTCATAAAAAAAAAAAAAAAATGGTTAGGTTACTGGGTGTACTCTGTATTTTCCTTCATTTCTGCTTTTATCATTTTGGATTTCTAATTTCAATATTCATTCTTTGTATCCTTACATTCTTGAATTACATTTTTATAGAGTGAATCATGTTATAGTCTAGCTTCTGCTTCTACTCTGAAAGCCATGGACAGAGCGTGTCAAATAGTGGCACTCTTTTAGAAAGAGCCCCACAGTAAATGATTATGAGGTTATATCATGGCCCTGTGTCTACTGCTATGCCCATAACACAACTATTCCTCTGGACCCTGACTTAGGTCATAATGGCATTCTGCTGTCTCCTCAGAATTCTTTGTCTTTGGCCTGTCACCTCTGTCCTTTTGTTTAGTTCTGGTAAGTTTGTAGGCCTGATGTTCTCTTACTGTACCCCACTTGGAGTGGGAAGTACAGCACATTTTCCTACTTATTGGTATGTTGGCTATAGCCACTACAAAGCTCAGCCGATTATTTTTCAATTTCTTTACCCCATTTTATGGAAATTTTCTCCTTTGGTGTTGTATTATAAGTGGAACTGGAAACTTCTCCCGTGATTAGATAGTCTATGAAATCCTTCCTGTACAAAGTGAATACTTCTGCAAGACTGATGGGCTGTTGACTAACAGACTGTGCATTCCTTAAGAGATGGAATTCACCTATGTATGCCTCAGCATCTAGCCCAGTATCCACTAATTAGTAGGCACCAAACAAATGTTTGGATGAATGATTGAGGGGGAGTTAAAGCATACATTGAGAACATAAGGACCAGGTCTTTTAGAGTCCTTTTTGTTTGTCTAAGCTTCAGCCTATCGTCTTTAAAAAGTTAGTGGTAGAAGTAGAGCTGGTATTTTTCTGGTCATCAGAATTGCCCAGGGGAAGGCAGTGGAGCTTAACAAAAGTACAGACTCCTGTGTTGATTCCTTGAGTTGGAATATCTAGAGGAAGACCAGGAATCTTTATTTTTCATAACAGGACCAGTTACAATGCAGCTAGTTTGCACTGAACCAGATAACCTCTAATTCCTTTTCAGCAATAACATTCTTTGGTTCAAATATTAACTAGCTGATAATGGATTTTTTTTTTTTTTTTTTTTTTTTTTTTTTTACTAAACTCCTTCTGTCTTCCCTTTTTGTCATCCTCATTCAGTGTCTGCTGAGCCAGTCAGTGATTTCTTCAACAGAGAAGCTCCCCTCCCGAGGCTCTAGGCACTTGAGGCTCACACCTGTTCCCCTTGTGGATGAGATAACCTCATCGGCTCTGGTCAATATTAATCCCTTTACGCCAGAGTCCTATAGAAAACAATTCCTTCAATCCAATGGCAAGAGGAAAGCCCGAAGAGATCTGTAAGTGTACTGTTGCCTCTAACTTTTGAGAACTGATCTTACTATGGTCAAGTAGAAGGAACAGTGTAAAAGTAAGATTACGAACAAGAACTCTATTTGAATGCAGTTCACACATCCCCTCCTTCCCAAATGTTAATGTGGGTTTGTGACCTGCTTTTGGCACAGAGATTCCAGCATATCCCCATTCTGAAGTGTACTGTGAGGGGCCTTCTCTATAAAAGAATAGGGCAGAGTAAGCCATAGACCGCTGACTTCCATTAGCCAAGTTGAGTGAGCTACAGAATTGCATTTAGGAGGTCTCCTCTGGTTAACAGAAGGCTAGCCCCGGGGAAGGTGTAGCTCACCCTTTAAGGTGTAGCTCACCCTTTACTACTGCTTCAAGTCTAGCTTGTGTGACTCGGGGCTATAGAGCAAGGATTTGAACGTTTCCACAGGTGACGGCAGATCGGCTACTGAGAAAAAAGATAGTGTTGCTTTTGGAGGTGCTAAGAATGGAAAGCCAAATTGCATGCTCCACAAAGCCGCTGAATGGTAGAAATTGTCCAGATGAGGATTGTGCAGATTACTCAGGGACATTTCTTGACCATGTCTCTTCAAGGCTTCCTTTTTACAGAATGGAAGTGCCTCTAAAATGGGTCAGTCATTTGTGTTCATATGTACTCAGCTAAATAAATGCACAGCTAACCATGTGAAGTACGCAGAGCATTTAATGTTAGGTTGAGATATTTCTTTTGGAATCAGTGACTCTGTATTAACCAGCTTTGTGGCCAGAATAGGTTGTCTCTGTACTATCTCCTGGATCTTAAGTAAATGGAACTTTAGCACAAGTACACAGGCCCACTTTTGTTACCCAGAATTGGTTTTAGCTCTTGAGGATTCTTTACAAACCATCAGAGTTAATGGACTCACCTCTCACTGCAGCTAGCCAGAAAACACCATTAATTTGAATTTCCTGCAATGAAAGTGGGGATACTCGAGTAACATCTCTCAGTGCTTCTGTGAAAGTACTTTTCTCCCTTCTTTATTGTGGTGTTGTTATTTTATGAAGTATTAGAATGTAATATTAAACTTAAGTCACAAAGGTCCAGCATCAGTTTGTTTCCATGAGTGTAATGTCATCCTCCATTTGCCATTTCTACTCTGTACTTCTGCAGAAGAAAAATCTAGAGCTGGATGATGTAAGTGAAATCTTGCTTAGAGATCCTGAATGCAAGTGCTCAGGCCAAAGAGAGGGTCTGTCAGAGACTTCAGCTGATTTGCAAAGTCACTGAAAATCTCTTAGCCAGTGTGAGAGCTTATTCTGCTACACCGATGGTCTGCCTGCGAACCTAGTGCAAGGCCAGGTTCAGGGGAGGTGGGTGTTGGAGGGGAAGTGAGGCAGGGAAGAGTGCTTAGTGTCACATGTTCTGTGCACTCTCCCCTCCACTCTTCAGCACTGCTCTGTTTGCCTAGAACCCCACTCCTGCCCCTTAGCTGATTCCTACTCATTCTTGGAAACTTAGCTTGGAAACTCATTCTCTTTTGGGAAAGACTTTTATTCGTGACATCATGATTTGGGTGCTGCCTATAGTATCCCTTGATATCTTGTTCTTATTCTTTCCTAGTGTCTTACATTGAAATTTTCTATTTATCCCTGTCCCCAAATAAAAACTGAAGGGGAAAAGGAATGGTTTTATTTACTCTTAGAGCCCCAGAACCTAGTATAGTATCAAGCTCTATACTGCTAATCCTACATCGATATCATTTCTTTTTGTTATTCTTTTTTTAAGTGGGGAAGCTGGTCCAGGGGAAAGCGATGTAGAACCAGGGCTGCCTGCCAAGGTGAGCACAGTTCTCTGCTCCAGCTGTCATGACTCGGTCACTTCGTCCTATCATATCTCTCTCTCTCTCTCTCTCTCTCTCTCTCTCTCTCCCCCCCCCCAACCCCTAACTTCATAGATTTACAAATGTGCCTTGCAACTGAATTTATCTGGACTCTTCATCAGGGTCTACATTCTTTGCTTAGTTCTTACTTTATCAGACAGTGTCTGACCTGCATATTGCTGAATCATTACCTTGGAGTGTTTTTAAATTAATGGCTACTGCTTCTATCTTTGATTTCGGGAAAAGTTATATATTCATGGAGGTACAGAAGTGAAGGGAAAATTCAAGATATTTAAGGCCCCCCAAAATGGAAAAACAGGACAGAGAAAAATGGCATAAAGCTGGAAGTTTAAATGTAAAATTTTAGCTCTTAAATGTGTCTGTACCTATTGATTTTTAAATAGTGTTTACAACTTTTGATGTAGCATCCCTCATTTTATAACCTAGCCTAAGAAAATAATACTATAAATGTTATCAGCAGAGATGTGTACCGCAGCCTTAACTGTAATAGCCAAAAAAAAAAAAAAAACCCAAAAAGCAAAAAACCACACCCTCCTAAATGTCCAATAAAAATATGGCCAAATAAATTATATTTTAAAGTGGAATTTTAAATTGCCATTAAGATGTTTACAATATGAAAACGTGCCTATGTTCAATATTCAGTATACAAGAGGGGGAGGGCTTGAGGTTGGGGACTGATGTGGATGGTAAGCTGGCTTATTTGGTGTCTGAGATGGGGCTGGGAAGGTATAGTGGGTGAGCAATTGGTAGAAGGCCTTGAAGCCTCTGACCAGAAGTTTGGCTTCCTTGCGGGAGATAATTAGGTGTGTCTGATTCTATGGTATCATTTTGCAAAAACGATTACTGTTTAAAAAATTTTTTTTTAATGCTTATTCATTTTTGAGAGACAGAGATAGAATGTGAGTGGGGGAGGGGCAGAGAGAGAGGGAGACACAGAACCCGAAGCAGGCTCCAGGCTTCTGAGCTGTCAGCACAGAGCCTGACGTGGGGCTCGAACCTATGGACCGTGAGATCATGACCTGAGCTGAAGTCGGACGCTCAACCGACTGGGCCACCCAGGCGCCCCAACGATTACTATTTTTGATTACAAAATTTGTTACCATTTGAAGAGATGGAGAGAGGGCTGGTAGCTGTAGAAACTCCAGGTATGGAGAAAAGAGAACTTGAGATTGACCAAAAGCAATGAAAATTCTAGATCTTGCTAATGGAGACTGATTGGCATTGTTTGTTGAAATGAAGAGGTAGTCGGAGTCAAGATGGTTTAAACTCAAAGCTAGATGAAAAAGTTCTTGCTAATGGGGACATTGAAAAATGAGGACTTCATGGAGATAAATCAGTTCAGATTGAGATTCATATAAATTTGTGGAGATTTTCTGTCATCTCAGCTATCATTTACTGAGAATTTACTGTGTGCTTGGCCTTGAACTAAGTTACACACACAGGCACACATGCACACGTCTTCTCATGTGATACTTAAAAAGAACCCGGAAGAGTAGTTGCTATCATCCTCACTTTACTTTAGATGAGGAACCTAATAAAGGAGTTCAGTGATGTGTCTAGGGTTACTTACTAGCTGGGCAACGGGTGACAGTGCGAGTGAGCCAGGAAGCTGAGATCCTAAGCTATACCTGAGCTATACCTGAGCTTATAAACTGAGGTAATCGATCTGATAATTTTGTTCTCCAGACTAAGATTTTTGAGGAGGCAAATTGAACACAAATAAGTTTACTCAACTTGAGATGAAAGTATTAGCAGCCAGAGTGCGAGACAAGTAGAAAGGAGTCAGAGGGTGGTGTCCTTCCCACCCCCCCCCCACCCCTTAACATGTTCCACCCAGATCCCAGCCATTCTCTCAGCTGAGGACAGTAGCTCTTCTGTGAGCAGGTGTGTCCCCTCTAAAAACATAATGAGAAGAAGAATATTCCAGACAACAGAAATAACCTAGAAAAATACCTAACCTATTAAAAGATGCCAGTACATCACTCACAGGTGGAATTTAAGATACAAAACAGATGAACATAAGGGAAGGGAAGCAAAAATAATATAAAAACAGGGAGGGGGACAAAATATAAGAGACTCTTAAATACAGAGAGCAAACTGAGGGTTGCTGTAGTGGTTGCAGGTGAAGAGATGGGCTAAATGGGCAAGGGGCATTAAGGAGGACACTTGATGGGATGAGCACTGGGTGTTACATATAGGGGATGAATCACTGGAATCTACTCCTGAAATCATTATTGTACTATATGCTGACTAACTTGGATGTAAATTAAAAAATAAAATAAAAATTAAAAAACCCCCAAAGAAATTTAAAAAACATTAAACAATGCAAGTACAGAGTTGTATAGATGGTTATAAAGAGTACAAAGAAGGTAGTCGGCAATTGGGAGGTTCTTGCTACTATGAATACTGACACAGAGAGGTACTTGGGTGGCTCAGTCGGTTGAGCATCCGACTTCAACTCAGGTCATGATCTCACAGTTTGTGAGTTCGAACCCTGTGATGCAGGCTCTGTGCTGACCGCTTGCTCAGAGCCTGGAGCCTGCTTCAGATTCTATGTCTCCTCCTCTCTCTGTCCCTCCCGTGCTTGAGCTCTGCCTCTCAAAAATAAACAAATTAAAAAAAAATACACAGAGACAAAATCCAATAGATTTGCTTTGAAAGCCTTTTTGAAAACTTAGAGAAATTTAGGAATATGCCTTAAATTTATTGCTCGTAATATGTTAGAATTATTTTAATTTTTTTTTCAACGTTTTTTATTTATTTTTGGGACAGAGAGAGACAGAGCATGAACGGGAGAGGGGCAGAGAGAGAGGGAGACACAGAATCGGAAACAGGCTCCAGGCTCCGAGCCATCAGCCCAGAGCCTGATGCGGGGCTCGAACTCACGTACCGCGAGATCGTGACCTGGCTGAAGTCGGATGCTTAACCGACTGCGCCACCCAGGCGCCCCTAATTTTTTAATAAAATATTTCAGAGATGTGTTCTACGAGAAACCAACATGGCTTCCCGCTACGAGAAAGAATTCTTGGAGGTAGAAAAAATTGGAGTTGGTGAATTTGGTACAGTGTACAAGTGTATTAAGAGGCTGGATGGATGTGTTTATGCAATAAAACGTTCCATGAAACCTTTTGCAGGATCATCAAATGAGTAAGTACCTTTGAAATGTACTAGAAGTATAAACTTGGATTTGGAAAGTTGTTTCTTGTTAAAACATTTCATTTTGTTTGTTTGTTTGTTTATTTATAGACAGAGACAGCATGAATTGGGGAGGGGATGAGAGGGGGTAGAGAGAGAATCCCAAGCAGGCTCCAGGCTGCCAGCACAGAGCCTCATGAGATCATGACCTGAGCTGAAACCAAGAATTGAACACTTAACTGACTGAGCCATCCAGGTGCCCCAAAACATTTTAAATAATGGCACTGATGTCATTAAAAACATACCCATTGCCACCCCCTCCATTGTATGTGGTCTCACATTTATAACTTTTCTGAATTTTCCAAGTCAGAGATAAGTTATTTCCTAAAATGTACCATGATCATTTGGGAACAATCATGTTGCGTTTTTTCATGGTTCTTGAGGCTTTTACTACTGGTCTTACTGCTTTTTCTTAAATGAATAGATTTATGGATTTTCTTCCTGTTTCATTCATTAGAAATATTGCCAAGTAGGAAGTTAATGTTAACTCATTGGTAATCTCCACTTTGTATTAACAATGAATTCATTACTAAATTCATTATGACTATTGAAATCAATGTTTTGAAGACTACAAGTGAGAAATTAAGAAAAATTTAAATTTCATTCTCAGAACTAATTGTTCAAAAGTTCTTCCTTTTACAAGGAAAACAAATATTTCCAGATTCAGCCAATGTATTTTGTGAACTGTGGGGATGTAATGCTTAATTTGCTGAATCTGAAATTATGGGCCTTAGAATTCTTCATTTTTATACTGAAATTCATCTAGTACCACATGCTACTTTTTTGTGTTGGATTTCCTATTCCATAATGAATCATGAATATTGGCAGTCCCCAAGACTGTCCCTATGACTATATCATATTGGCTGAGTGCAATATTATGACTTTCTAGCCTTCACAGAGAAGACAGAGGACCCATCACAATATCCTTCGTCAAGTCTATGGTGGGCCTCTTGTTAAGCCCATCAATATATTTTTTTAAATTGTGATACAGTGAAATTAAGACTCAAAGCATGTCTGCCATTGATATAATAGCAACCCAAGACTCCTCTTTACATATGCCATGTTCAATGAAAACAAGCAAACAAACAAACAAACAAACAAACACCATGGATTTTGGCACCAGGATGACCAAGGTTCTGGTCTTAGGTCTACTATCACCAGCTTGACTTTGGGCTAGTCACTGAGCTTTCTAAAGCCTTCATCCTTGCCACTATATCTTACTGAGTAGTCATGACAATTAAATGAGGTAAAATAGTAAGCAAGCAATGAGCACTCAACGTTCTGCCACTGTTAATAATGCCTCATATCATGGAGCACTTGGGTGGCTCATCGGTTAAGCGTCTGGCTTTGGCTCCGGTCATGATCTCACAGTCTGTGGGTTCAAGCCCCACGTTGGGCTCTGTGTTGATAATGCAGAGCCTGGATGGAGCCTGCTTCCACTTCTGTGTCTCCTTCTCTCTCTGCCCCTTCCCTGCTTGCTCTCTCTCTCTTCCTCAAAAAGAAATAAACATTGAAAAAACATAACGCCTCATATCTTGTCTTTGAGAAACATTTGTGTGTATATTGATTCATTTTTCTTGATGCTTGTCTGTCAGGAGTTTGGCTTTGCATGAAGTTTACGCTCATGCAGTGCTTGGGCATCACCCCCATGTGGTACGTTACTACTCCGCATGGGCAGAAGATGACCACATGATCATTCAGAATGAATACTGCAACGGTAAGTATGTGGACTATCAGTGGTGGAGAGGGAAATGAACTTTTAGTCCCCAGGAAAATAAATCTTTGCCTCCCCCTTGTAGTTTATGCCACATGTAGCAGAGTCCTACCTAAAAGGTCTGTACTACAGTTTGGCTTGGAAGCAGAGAGCAGGAGACACGAAGTTGCATTGAAAAGGAATTTCAGGTTTATACTATTTCATATTTTTTTCAGAGCTGATGTATGGCTGACACCCAGAAGCTACTAATCCCCTCACAGTTTACTCAATACTTAGAAACCTTTACCCCAGTGGTTTGAATGGTAAATCATCCTCCTCTTACCATTTGCTAGGTATTCTTAGAGAAGCAAGTCATACTCTGTACCATTTTTGGGGAGTGGGTGGTAAACTTAAACAGCCAACTTTTGATTAATTTTCAAGTGGATTCCTGAATTTGAGGATTGTTGTTACCTTTGAGGCTTAGTGTTCTCACCAGAGGAAGGGCATGGGGTGAGCGCTGGGAATGAAATGCAGTGACTTCAGATTATTCTCGCAGGTCTTTCAGGACCATACATACACAAATAACTGGTCAAACTTTTTCTCTGGGCTACTTACATCGCAAAATGTAGTCCTTTGGCCTAAACTATTTCTACTGTGATTAAGGGGGTGACCTAGCGGTATCTTTACATATTATTATTCTCAGATATTTTTAATCAAAATGTTCAGTGGTAAAATAGGAAAATGCTCCCAAATTAAATAGAAGCTTGCCATCCTTTTACGAGTGGTGATCTATATTCTGGCCATGGCAATATTGGATAATGGCACCCCTCTCAAACCTGCTCCCCTCCCCCACAACATGTACACCTACGCTGAAGTTTCTCTAATAGCACAGTCTTTGAGTAATTTTAGTAGCCACCAGATAGCCCTGAGTATGTAAGCACAGCCTGACTTTTGAGGACAGTTGACAAAGCTTTATCATTATATTTACAAGTAGGTTAAGTAAACAATACTATGAAACACCAGAAACACAGAAAATGGCACACATATGATGCAAATTAATGGCATTTCTCTTACTGTTTCCTTAGAGCCTGATTTCCTTGTAGTCTTAACTGTGAACTTTTTTTTTCTCTAAAAAGGGAAAAATCCCTTTTTCTAATAGTCTTTTCAGGATAAAAAATGGACCCTTTCCTCGTGATTGAGATGTTGAGACTTTTCTTCCTAATTCCTCTTTACTGTAACCTGAGATTCCCTATTCTTGCCCTTCCCATCCCCCAAGATTGGTTTTGTTTTCATGACTTTCAACTACTAACAAAGATAATGGCAAGTCATAAAAATTAACCAAGAAAGTCAAACAAAACAAATGTAACCTGATTTAGGGCATTGTAAAGATTTCAAATGTTCGAAAAAGAATAAGATGGAGTGATGGTTCTTGTTACAAGTCCTCTTCTAGTTCTTTGCAACATTTGAATACCTTCTACAGGCATGTCATTCTGTTAAGTTCTAGGGTGAGCTGTACCAGAGAGTGAGAAAAGTCTTTTGAGGAGCTTTATTCCACTTGCTCACTTATAGTGAATCCACATGAGACCATTTGGTGCAAAACCAGGTGGTACAGCTATGGATAAAAAGCATTCAGAGAAGACGAATTTGAGCAAGAGGCAGCACAGTGTGGTGGGATGGGCCTGGGCTTTAAAGTCAGGCAGGAGTGGGTCTAAAACCCAGCTATACTGCATACCAGTTATGTGATCTCTGGGATGTCAATCCCACTGAGTAAAGAGATAGTAATATCTACTTAGGAGATAGTAATACTTCTTATTTTGAAGAATCGGAACAACCTACATCAAATGCTAGCACACCGTCAAAACCTGATACAGATTGAGAACTCAGAAACAGTTGTTACTAGAGTAGCCCAAGAAAATCTCAAAAAGGAGGTAAGACTTGAAAGAGACTTTGCAGAAGGATTACCAGAGTTTAAGGAAGAGCAAAGAAGACATCTATTAGAGGAACAGCAAGCAGGCAAAGGGCATGACATTGGGGATGGGTCTGACCTAGCAGATGATAAGGAGACTGATGGGACTAAGGTGACCCTATAACAGGAAATAAGATCAGCAAAATCAAGTGTGGGAGGAATACAGAGGGCTTTTGGATGTTTCCAGGCAGCAGATTTTCAAGAAGATGTGATAGATGAAGAGGAATCATTGTCTGTTTGCCATGGTGGTCCACTAACTTCACTGTGTCCTTGCCAATTAAAATGTAGTTCTGATTTATCAAAATGTAATTCACATACATTGCTTTCAAATGTGAACTGATCACGGAAAATAAAGCACACCCTTATACTTGTCTTGTTTGTAGTTATGGATAATCCATGTTGAGACTCTGCCCTGTGGCTCTAAATAAAGGAGAGTTAAGTCCAAAGTATTTGTAAGGTAGCAGAGTAGCTAGTGCCTGATTCCTTCTACTCCTTTCTCCTTCTATCCTCTGTCTCTCCCTCTTTCTCACCTCTTCCTCCTCATGCCTGCCACCCTTAGCTCTGTACCCCCAGCCTGTCAAAGCAGTCAGGCTAGAGCATGTAGAGTTATGGTTTACTCAGATTATAAATTGGATGTTTTAGATAATGTACATCATAACTAGTAGAGACCAGCAGTTAACTGATTTCCCCTACTGTCCCTCCTAAACTCTAAACCAATCAAATGTTCCTTCTTCCACCCTCACCCTTGCCAAGATCCCCTACCCGTCACCTGTGGGTCAGCCTCTGAAATCTGAAGGCTTTCCAGCAGTAGATCGATTGTGCAACCACCAAGATTCCAAACTATTCAGGATGGAACGATTAACCTCTCGTTAGAGGCAGTGTTTTCTTGTGACGTCTTCTGTCACTGAAGTTTTACAGAGCGTGCTCCCCTTGTTCCAGTGATGTGGTACCCAGAAGTCTGCACCATCTGTGGAACACCATATATTGGTTATATTTTCCCACCAAACAAGGAATAACTTTACCAGCAGGAAAATATGCTTGTGTTGTAGAGAGCAACATAAAATCAAGACTTTGAGAATACAAATGTACGAACAGAATATCCTGTTGGTCTGCTGTTTACATTTTAGTGTTGGAAGGCATTTGCTATTTGTTTTAGTGTCTGTCAGGTTTCATAAGCAGACAGAAAAACATAGATCTGTTTTTTTTAAGTTTCCTTTTTCCCTCAGCCAAGTGGGGGAAATATCTTTATTTTATCTAAAGAAAAGAATTTGGCAACTCCTCTCACCAAGATGGTTTGAGAAGAGCTGTCCAGGAGCTGGCTGTTTCCTCCTAGGGCACAATCCTGTCAGTTACAGTATTATCTCCAGATGGCATCTTGGGTTATGGAGTTAAGGCTCCGGTATAGCTGAGATTAGGAGGGATGAGGTTTATCGTTCATTCAGTACTGCTCTGTCTATACACACAGACTTCCTTAATACTGTTTGGCAAAGAACAGTTAATTATGCTCCTCAATAAGAGGGAGACCATCGGCTTTAGCTGTAGCAAAATAAAGATATCCTAATACCTTTGCATAAATGCTCTCCAGTAACTTTTACTGTTGTTTTATTACTTGGCTAACCTGAATATTACCTGCAGGGCTTCTAAGTAATTAAAAGTGCTGCTGGCACTGGTCTAGTTACCCTTACTAAACACCCGTAGCTCTTCAGGAATCGGCAATATCTCTGCTTATAATCTAGAAGACCACATTAAAAGGTTGCTAAGTGCCGCTAGGGTGCTTCTTTCTTCGCATACCTTTTATGGGCTCCTTGTCTTTGTCTTTCCTTTGCCTCTGTTGCCAGGATAGACCTTCAGTCCAGAATATGTACAGAGTGCATGCGAGACCTTGAGAAAGTGAGGATGGATAAGATGGGGGTCTCGGATGAACACCCAGTCTAGCGGGAAATGAATTCCAGTAGACATGGGGGCCTTGGATACAGGCTTCCTTCTCTTTGGCACACCTCACAACTTCATCTGCAAACAGACTTGAGGTGGCTTTGGTCTTAATAAGCTTCAACATTCTCTTCCTTTCTAGCTAAGGTCATCTATAGAACATAGAATCTTTTTTTAAGAAGATTCCCAGGAAAAAGACACACCCTTTACTTTAGCCCTCTTTGTGTTTCTGGAAAGGGCTGAAACTCTCCTTCTTTCTTAACTGAATTATTTTAACATGAAAGATCAATCTTTAAACTGAATACTACATAGGATACTTTAAAATATGGATTTCCTAAAAACCATTAGTATCTTAGATCCTGTTCTGACACATACTTGAGGGCTGGAGTTCTAACTGCCAGGGAGACCCAGGACTCTACAATTTGACTGAAGAGGCTGCCAATGAATGCAGATTAACAACATAAAGGGTTCAGAAGCATTCTAAATCCTTAGGATGGGGCACCCAAGATGGGGCAGGGGAGGGGGGGTCACATGAGTCCAGGCCTTATTTTTTACTGATAACAATGATAAACTAAGAGTTTATAGTGGATGTGCAAATACTGTGGCTCAAAAAGGATTTAGGTGTATATTGAAGTTAAACTTCAAACTCATTACACTAAAGTTACTAGTGGCCTATAATTACTAGCTGGACTCTGAACTAATCATCAATGCTAATAGCAGCCATCTGTCCAGGCTTGATTGGCCTTCTGCTTAATAATCAGGTAACACTTTTAAAATGTTAGTTGGGGCAGGGCATACTCAAGGCAATGTCACCACATATTGGATACCTGGGCTACGACACTTTATTTTTTTCTTTCAAAGTCCTGTAATTCTTTCCAATATGTCTGTGGTATAGACAGGGGGGCAGATATTACTGTTATCTAGACAATAATCTAGATTTGTTGGACTGAACTCATTCATGAGGAATTTACTGAATGTTTACTATGCTTCCATCTATTAAGATTCATACCTTTTCTCCATTCTGTGGGGCTGCTCTCTGTTGTTCTTTCCTAGGTGGGAGTTTGCAGGCTGCTATATCTGAAAACACAAAGTCTGGCGATCATTTCCAAGAGCCGAAACTCAAGGACATCCTTCTGCAGATTTCCCTTGGGCTTAAGTACATCCACAACTCTGGCATGGTGCATCTGGACATCAAACCTAGTCAGTATGGCTCCCCTCTGCTCCTTTGGCCAGATTTAGTTCTTTCCCCACTGTGTCAGAATTGTTGTCTGTGCACCTACTAAGTGTTGAAGATGCTGTTTGCTGGCAAAATTTCTTTCTTTCATGTGTTTCCCAGCTTTATCCACTCCCCCCGTCCAGGGCCAGGGGACAGAGAAAAGACTTTTTCCCAGGTAGTAAAGCCAAAGTATGAAAATATTGGCTACATCCTGAATGTGTTCGACTACTGTTGTATATACTCTTTCTAATTCAGCACCGACTAAAGTGAACAGAAATCAATGGTTTTGACACTCAATAATGTGAAACTCAGAGAAATGTTACCATCTTCAGGGGCTTCTTTCTTTGTTTTGAAGCCACCAGCCTCTTCAGAGGATGGGGTGTGTCTGAGGTCGGTTTCACTTAAAATAGGTATTCTTAACCACTGAGTTGTTCAGAGATTCCATGGAAGATAAGAAACCTTGGTAGTCTTGTTACACGAACTCAGAAGAGGAGGAAAGGAGGGTGGCCAAAATGTCAAATACAGAAAAGACTCTTTGGGGGTAAAAAAGCTTAGGAGTCATTACTTACGTTCATTCTGTATTTATTTAGGTAACATCTTCATTTGTCATAAGATGCAAAGTGACTCTCCTGTAGCCCCAGAAGAGATTGAAAACGAAGCTGATTGGTTTCTCTCTGCCAATGTGATATATAAAATTGGTGAGTCTGCCTTAAATCCTGACCTGTATATTATCATCCTATAAAATTTATACTGATGAATCCCATTTATTCCAGTTTTAAAGACATGCTTGTAAAGGGCTCTGTTTCTTTTTCTTCTTCTTCTTTTCTTTTTTTCAGGTGACTTGGGTCATGTGACATCAATAAACGAACCAAAGGTAGAGGAGGGAGATAGTCGCTTCCTGGCTAATGAGATTTTACACGAGGTAAAGATCAGGCAAGCAGAGGGCATTTTATAATTCACTGAATCCTTTGACTCTCAAATGAAGGTTCACAGAACAAGAAATGAAAAGTATATATTTATAATTAAACTTTACATTATCTCTTTTCCTATTCAGAATTGAGACTGAGGATAAGAAAGAAACTTAAAAAAAAAAAAAAAAAGCACGAGCAAAGCTGGTTCAATCATGGATTAATCACTGGTTTTACTGTTCTTTATAAAGTTCCTTTACTGTTTCTAGTCTTTCTTAGACTTCCTAAACTCATGAATTCCCTAGTAGAAAGGAAGCCTTTATTGGTTCAACCCATCTTTATCAGGCTATCATCCTTTTGATAGCACCACCAGCTCTGGTGAAATGAGCTTTGGTTATTGTCTACCTTCCAGGATGTCTGCAGAGTCAGGGCTAGGAAGGATTTAACTCCTTCCAGGATGATCATATCTGCGACCAGTTAATCTATGCTTGGAGTCTCTTTGAGCCTGACAGAACAAAATGACGCTAAGATTCTGCCTTAAACTCTTCAGGGCACAGCAGTGTGAATCAGGTGGATTTGCACCGTATCCTTTGTCTTCTCTAGAAATAAACCACTAGCCACAGCAGATGTGACCTTGCCCATTGTGTCTGTTTAAGCTCCTACGTACTCAGTAATCTCTCACCCGTTGTCCTGATCTAGACTCAATTCACTTAGCAAACTAACTGGCTTTCCCGTCTTCTGTTTTGAAGGATTATCGGCACCTTCCCAAGGCAGACATATTTGCCTTGGGATTAACAATTGCAGTGGCTGCCGGAGCAGAGTCGTTACCCAGCAATGGTGCCATGTGGCATCATATCCGTGAGGGTAACCTTCCAGACCTTCCTCAGGAACTCTCAGAAGAATTTTGCATTCTACTCAAGGTGGTATCTCTTATGAGATCAAGAGAAGATAGAAATGTCTATTTTTAAAAAATGTAATGGCCAGGAGGTGGGGAAAGAGGAAAGCAGATGCTGGTAGTGCCACTGACAGAGGAAAAAAGGAATCATGATCCCGAAGACCAGGAAAGACATAGATAGGACAGACCGAAAGTTTCTCAAGAAAACTTAGAGGATATCATAAAGCCTTTTATACTCCAGTTTAAAATCCTGTTACATTTTTTTTTTTCTCTGCCCTTCCCAACAACCCTGTTAAGGTGGGAAATTCAGGAAACCAAGGCTCAGAGCAGTTCCTGGACTTGTATTCTCATCTTTGATAATTGATTCACTCTAAAATCAAACTTAGGCCTTTTTGCTCTTATTTTAGGGTTTTAACTGTTGTCATTGAAGTGGTGAGACTACAAAAAAATTTTGAATTTTGAGTGTATAGAAGAAAACATAAGCTACTTTATTGATGAATAACGGGCACCACCACCAATCACATGCACTATTAGAAAAAGGCATAATGTCAGTTCAGGAATTTATGTGTTACTTGAACTCCATGGTATCTGAGTATGTGGAGGGACAAGGAAAGGAAGCTGTTATGTTGAAACAGAGGTACCAAAAAATACACTGTTGAGAAGTTTAGAATTATACTAAGAAAAAAAAAATTGTATACATGAGACTTCATGGCTTAAAGAACAGGATTGGTTAGAATTCCTAAAACAGCTTTAGAGACCTCTACTCTTGGCAATTAAATGTGAGTTTCATAGTTCACCTGAAAACTTGAAATTTAGTTACAGACTTGTCTTCTTCCGAATAGGCAAACCTTGCTCACAGTGGACTTTAGTGCAAGCCTAATCATCTATTTCTATGTGTGAATTGCTCTTAGACTTAGTTGATACATACTGAGTACTTCAGTGCTGGCCCAGTGTGCTAATAATACATGTATGTTAATTCATGTAATTCTCACAATACTCCAGTAGGTGAATGTTGTTCTCCCAAATATCAAAAAAGGGGAAGTGAGTTTCAGCAAAGTTAAGTGACTTGCTCAAGGCTACTTAGTAAATGGTGGAGCTGCCTCTGAACATTGGTTCCCAAATGGAAGGTTCAGTGTTTTCTCCATTATACAACATTGCTAATTGCTGTAAACAATTAGCTATTTTCTACTGTATTCAAGCCATTTTAGGTTACAGACACCCTCTACCTGAAGATGAATGCTGTAGGAATATGGCCATGGTGGGGTAGCCTTAGTTTTAAGTGAAAAGGAGCATGTTGTGGTAGAAAGCAAACTGAACTAGGAGTTGGGTGACCTCGGTTTTAGTCTTGGTCCCATCAATAACTTGAACAAGCCACTTTTTATCTCAGGACCTCAGTGTCTTCCCATTTAAAATTAAGGCATTAGATTGGTTAATCACCCAACCAGCTCCAAAATAGGATACTTAAAGGCAGGCCAAAGGTGTGGATGACTGATGCAGAGTGTAGAGAAGATGCTCCCATCTTTGGTGGAGCTAAGTTCTCACTTATTTCTTCCCCCGCAAAGTTAAAAGCAGTTTCACAAAACTCCCTAGCAGAGGTTGGGCGCAGCTGGCTTGGGTAGGGAGATTCTCTCAGCAGTGAAGAAGCTTCTATTTCCTTCCTTTTGGTCTAACACCAACAGAACATGATCCACCCTGACCCAAGGGAGAGACCTTCTGCAGCAGCTCTGGCCAGAAGTCGAGTTCTCCGGCCCTCCCTTGGGAAAGCAGAAGAGCTCCAGCATCAGCTTAACTTGGAAAAGTTCAAGACAGCCACACTGGAAAGGTAGAGGTTTTTTTGAGTAAGCCCTAGGCCCAATGTGGACTTGAACTCACAACCTTGAGATCGAGACTTGCATGGGCACCTCTGGAAAGGTAGATTTTGGATGCTGGAGTTTAGAAAGAATCTCTTTGTGTACTATGTACAGTGATATGACTGCTCTGCTGTGTCTTCTCTGGACTCAAGTGGAACCCAACATTAAAATACATAGGCCCCTCTTCACAAAGATATGAGCAGCATGAGGGAGACTCTGATTAGACTCCTTGAGAGAGAAAATTCCCATTAATGCAAAGGAAGCAAAGTGAGGAATACAAGGAAATACAGCCAGCAAAGAACTCTTAGTGGGATTCTGCATGACAATAGGGGTTCAAAGTAACTGGTGAATGATCACCCAGTGAAGATACCTGTAGTTAAGGTCGGAAGAGACCCATTTAACAAATCCATTACATTTCAAGGGCAGGCAGACACATTGTCTTGGTACATGTTAAGAAGTATTTCTCCAATCCAAAGGAAGCAGTCTGATCACATATTCACGTAAGCTTATATTCACGCATGCATTCATTAATCTATTCTTTCATTAAACGAATGGGAATTCATTAATTAGATAGGATGGGGTTAGTATAAAGGTCAGGCACTGATGTTTGAGCACAGTTCTGAAGGCATTTTTAAGTGATCATTGCATACCCTATGCACTGCTGGAAATATAAAAGATGAAAAATGGTCCTTGTTTGAAATAAACTTAGAAACCCAACTTCTTTTGGATATACAATCCATCTTGAAATGATAAACTTTAAAAGTCCCCCAAGTGATTTTTTGGCAATGTTGTGGAGACACCAAGCCTTTAGTCAGGGATTCTTCCGAATAAGCAACTTGATATTTTTTTGCTCTAGTTTTGGATTCCATTTTCCTAGCTAATAAACAAAATAAAAATACTTATATTCTTATATATACATATACATATTCACATATATGTTTGTATTATGTATATAAGTGTAGTGTGCACCTTCTGTGGAAACCAGCTATGGAGGCACAGGTGACTGTCGTTAGACATCACAGTAATGGGGGCCTACCACAGAGATGGGACAGATGCCTTCTTGAAATTATCTAGACCAAGGATTGGAAACTTTTCTGGAAGGAGCTAGAAAGTAAATATTTTATGCTTTGTGGGGCATACTATCTTTGCTGCAGTGACTCAGCTCTGTTGTAGTAATGTGAAAGCAGCCACAGACAATACATAAACAAATGGGTATGGCTGAGTTCCAACGAACAGGTGGTGGGCCAGATTCGATCCATGCGTTGTGCTTCACAGACCCCTGCAGTTTTCATAGATAGCCAGTAGGGTTGTTTCCTTATTTAAAATTTTTTTCATGTTTTCTTTCTTTCTTTCTTTCCTTTTAAAATGTTTTGTTTTAATTCGTTAGTTAACAGTGTCAGATATTAGTTTCAGGTGTACAATATAAGTAATTTAACATTTCCATACATCACCCTGTGCTCATTGAGACAAGTGTACTATTTAACCCCCATCATCTTTTTGACCCATTCCCCTACCACCTGATAACCATCAGTTCTCTATAATTAACAGTCTGTTTCTCGGTTTGTTTCTCTCTTATTTTTTCCCTTTGCTGCTTTGTTATGTATCTTAAATTTCACATGAGTGAAATCATATGGTATTTATCTTTCTCTGACTGACTTATTTCACTTAGCATTATACCATCTAGCTCCATCCATATTGTCGCAAATGGCAAGATTTTATTCCTTTTTATGGTTGAATAATATTCCAATATATATATATATACCACATCTTCTTTATTCATTCATTTATCAATGGATACTTGGACTGCTCCCATAATTTGGCTATTGTAGATAGTGCTGCTATAAATATAGGGGGCATGTACCCCTTTCAATTGGTGTTCTTGTATTCTTTGGGTAAATACCTAGTAATGCAATTGCTGAGTCATAAGGTAGTTCTATTCTTAAGTTTTTGAGGAACCTCCATACTGTATTTTAGAGTGGCTGCACCAATTTGCATTCCCACCAACAGTGCAGGAAAGTTCCTTTTTCTCCACACCCTCACCAACATTTATTTCCTGTATTTTTGATTTTAGCCATTCTGACTGGTGTGAGGTGATGTCTCATTGTAGGTTTGATTTGCATTTCCCTGATAAGTGATGATGAGCATGTTTTCATTAGTCTGTTGGCCATCTGGATGTCTTCTTTGGAGAAATGTCTGTTCACATCTTCTGCCCATTTTTAAATGGAATATTTGTTTTTGGGGTGTTGACTCCTATTCTTTATATATTTTTGAAATATATAAATCCTTTATCAGATATGTAATTTGCAAATACCTTCTCCTATTCAGTAGGTTGCCTTTCAGTTTTGTTGATCATTTCCTTCATTGTGCAGATGCTTTTTATTTTGATGAAGTCCCAATAGTTTATTTTTGCTTTTGTTTCTGTTGCCCCAGGAGACCTATCTAGCAAGAAGTTGCTATGGTTGATGTCAAAGAAGTTACTGCCTGTGTTCTCTTCTAGGATTGTTATGGTTTCAGGTCTCAAATTTAGGTCCTTAATCCATTTCAAATTTATTTTTGTGTATGGTGTAATAGGTGGTCCAGTTTCATTCTTTTGAATGTTCTGTCCAGTTTTCCCATTACCATTTGTTGAAGAGACTGTCTTTTTCCCATTGGATATTCTCTCCTGCTTTGTTGAAGATTAACTGACCATATAATTTTGGGCTTATTTCTGGATTTTCCATTCTGTTCCATTGACTTGTGTGTCTATTTTTATGCCGGTATCATACTGTTTTAATTACTATAGTTTTGTGATATAACTTGAAATCTGGAATTGTGATGCCTCCAGATTTTCTTTTCTTTTGCTTTGGCTATTTGGGGTCTTCTGTGGTTCCATACAAATCTTAGGATTCTCTATTATAGTTCTGTGAAAAATGAAAAAATGTGAAAAATGTGAAATATTTAACAGTATTTGTTCTTCCAATCCATGGGCATGGAATGTGTTTCCATTTCTTTGTGTTGTCTTCAATTTCTTTCATCAGTGTTTTATAGTTTTCAGAGTAAAGATCTTTCACCTCTTTGGTTAGGTTTATTCCTACGTATCTTATGGTTTTTGATGCAATTGTAAATGGGATCAATTCCTTGATTTCTCTTTCTGTTGCTTCATTGTTGGTGTATAGAAATGCAACAAATTTCTGCATATTGATTTTGTATCCTGTGACTTTACTGACTTTATCAGTTCTGGCGTGTTTTTTGTTTTTGTTTTTGTTTTGTTTTTGGTGGCATCCTTCAGGTTTTCAATATAGAGTGTCATGGTATCATGTCATATGCAAATAGTACAAATTTTACTTCTTCCTTACTGATATGGATCCTTTTATTTCTTTTTGTTGTCTGATTGCTGTGGCTAGGACTTCTTGTACTATGTTAAATAAAGATGGTGAGAGTGGACATCCTTGTTTTGTTTCTGATCTTAGGGGGAGAGCTTTCAGTTTTTTCCCATTAAAGATGATGTTAACGGTGGTTTTTCACTGATGGCCTTTATTATGTTGAGATATGTTGCCTTTAAACTTTGTTGAGGGTTTTTATCATGAATCGATGTTGTACTTTGTCAAGTGCTTTTTCTGCATTTACTGAAAGGATCATATGGTACTTATCCTTTCTCTTACTGATGTGATATATCTCATTGATTGATTTGCAAATACTGAACCACCCTCACAACCCAGGAATAAATCTCACTTGATTGTGGTGAATGATTTTTTTAATGTATTGTTGAATTTGTTTTGCTAGTATTTAACTGGGAATTTTTGCCTCTATGTTAGAGATACTGGCTTATAGTCCTTTTTAGTGGTGTCTTTATCTGGTTTTTATTTTTAAAAATTTTAAACATCCTTTATACCCCAATCAGTAGGATTTAAGAAACCTAATCTGCCACGTGTCGTGGCATGTGTGTACCAGCTATTTTTAAAGATAATCACAGGAGCTAAATTTCTCTTCCGTGTATAGCTCAGGCTTGCTTCTATAAATACTGAAATAAAAAGAAAAATCTATATGTTGGTTTTGATCATAAATATTCTCTTTAATATAGGATCAAGTAATATGTTTTTTCCCCTTTTAATTGCCAGGGAACTGAGAGAAGCTCAGCAGGCCTGTTCCCCCCAGGAAGAACATGGTGACCCTGGGGTCTCTGGGACCCCCACAGGACCAAGAAGCACCAAACGCCTGGTGGGAGGAAAAAGTGCAAAGTCTTCCAGCTTCACCTGTGGGAAGTCTTCCCCATAAGAACTCCCTTCACACCAACCCTCCTTCTGACTTATAGCTTCCAGAAATAGATATTGACTGCGTCCATCTTCCTCTTACAAATGGGGAGATTAACCAACTTGAATGCCCAAAGATTTCAAAAGCTACTCATAATTTAGCATTCACTGCCAAGATCCTAAAGCTAGTAAGCCTCGTATTAGTGGTGGTGCCAGGTACAATCATGGGCAGCCATTTCTCTTCTCGGTTATATTCCCAAGGCCATGTCACCACGGTCACGTTTCACATTCATGCCTAATGGGAAAGCAGGTGTCTCTGAACTAAACAAGAGGGAGCAAGGCCCTCGGCACAGCCTGTGGACTGCGGGGCTGTGGTAGCTGACTGCCTCCCAAGGAACAGGACGCTCCCTGCACGTAGAAAGGGATATAGTTTTGTTTTGAGTTGAGGTTAACAGCTTATAATAAAATGTGCATGTATTTCAACAATGCTTCTCAGGGTAAATTCTGGCATTCCTAAAAGAATTCTCAGCCACTTTGAGCAAGTGATTTTCCTGCTCTATTCTTTTAGTGAAGACCATCCCTTATTCTGGTATTATATTTATTAAAAAAGTGACTTCACCATTCTGTGAGGTGGGTAGAAATAAGACTAGAGAACTTGTAATTTCTGAACTAGCTATTAACTTATGGTACAAACCGTTGGGTAAAGGGTTTGAGGAAAATGTAGTGTGGCTGTTCTCCTTCAAACTGTTTGCCCTGATCCAGTTATGACTGGTTTTGATTTTCTGGGGGTCACCAATTTCTTCTTGGTTTTTATCAGAATTTGGCTTTGTTTCCTATGATTTTATCATATTTTAATTGAAATTCTTTTCTCTGTATATATTTTTAAAGGAATGGAACATTTGTAAATAAAGGTTTTTATCTTGTCCAAAGCCAAATATGGGTGAAGCACTCTTCTTTGTGACATGTAATTAACAAAGAGTGAAATTTCTGTTGGAAATCATTTCATGAGTAGATAGGTGAATCAGTAGGTTGGTAGTAACAGGTCTTGGCTGCAAGGCCCAGATTTGTGGACCCCAAAGCTAATAATGGTCAAGCTCTGATATATAAAATAATGTTGGTCATAAAGGCACTGATAACTTCTAGTGTGTCCTACTAATAAAGGTAGCTTGTTAATGGTTTGTAGGCTTTTTTTTTTTTTTTTGCTGCCTTACATCCTTCTTTCCCTTGCATTTTAAAAAGCAAATTAAGAAATTTTTAAAAACTGAATAAACCATCATACCATTATTTCTTCTGTCTTGGAGTTGCAATTATTTCCATGCAGTTAAGTGGGGTAAATTGCTGTGTATTGCCCATTGCCATTTAAAGAAATCTAATCTTTATTCAAGGTTTTAAAATGGAGTTAATGTATCTCTTGCTTCTCTGACCCTGGCCATATCCCTTGCAGTATAGTGTGGGGTCAACTACAATTTGTGATTTAGAAAAAGGTATATTATTATGAATATGCAATGCATAGACCAGAGTTCTTCTCAGCACTGATAAGTAGTATTATCAAGGTCTATAACCCCTCCTTTACCCTGTTCCTCAGAGCCCCTGTTAGCACC
>NW_024412391.1:6469701-6490071 GCF_014898765.1 Herpailurus yagouaroundi | reverse complement strand
TAGCTGCAGAGACACTGCTGAGTGTGAGTGGGACTGGGTCTTCACTGGGCTAGCGATTTAATCCCTTCCAGTTCCGTTGGAGGTTTAAGTTTACCCCTTGCCTCAGTAAGAAGCTGCATTCTCAGTCCTGAAGTTCTGTTTCCGCACAGAGATCACAAGATAACCTGGGGAACTAATGATCAAGTATTAACATCATTGCACTGCCAATATTAAAGTTAAATATTTTAGGATATAAATATGGTGATTTACTATAGATATTCTTTTATTTTATTTTTTATTTTTATTTATTATATATTTATTTATTTTCAATATATGAAGTTTATTGTTGAATTGGTTTCCATACAACACCCAGTGCTCATCCCAAAAGGTGCCCTCCCCAATACCCATCACCCACCCTCCCCTCCCTCCCACCCCCCATCAACCCTCAATTTATTCTTGGCTTTTAAGAGTCTCTTATGCTTTGGCTCTCTCCCACTCTAACCTCTTTTTTTTTTTTTTTTTTCCCCCTTCCCCCATGGGTTTCTGTTAAGATTCTCAGGATCCACATAAGAGTGAAACCATATGGTATCTGTCTTTCTCTGTATGGCTTATTTCACTTAGCATAACACTCTCCAGTTCCGTCCACGTTGCTACAAAGGGCCATATTTCATTCTTTCTCATTGCCACGTAGTACTCCATTGTGCACATAAACCACAATTTCTTTATCCATTCATCAGTTGATGGACATTTAGGCTCTTTCCATAATTTGGCTATTGTTGAGAACTATAGATATTCTTAAACACACACTGACATTAAGCTGCCAACAGATAATCTTGAGACTTATAGTTAAAGGAATACTATTATACTTCACTAAGCTCTAACATACGTATCAGTTTATAGAAGCCATTCATCTAAAGCTCTACAAAGATGAACATTGAAAGATAAAGGTCAGCATTTCAGCCTGAATGGTTAACTTTTTTATCTCTATATGAACCATAATTTCGATCCTGATTTACATAAAAATTGTCAGGTTGATTTTTTAAAAATGATTTAACAACAAAACATAGCCATAATAACTAATAACTGAAGTATTGCTAAAATTGCTTTTGAGCCACTTTAAAATAGATGCTAGTAATCCATTTAGATAGGAAGTGCTGTAATTTTCCAACCATTATCATGAGGCTAGAGAAAAATTGATTTAGAAGCAAAGTGAAAACCTGATTAAAAATTCCAAAAAATGTTTTTCTACAGCAATAATATTGTCCAAAGCTTCCTGTGATAAAGCATTACCAGCCTTAATCTCTACCACTCATAGCTGCTCATAGCTGAGACTTTTTCTAATTTAGAGGGGAAAAAAAAGGCATGGCCAAAGATAACTTTGTGGCCTTGGGCATCTATGAGATACTTCTCTTTCTCAGCTAGCTCTGCAAAGGATGAGAGCCCTTGATTATTCCACTACTGCCGGGGGTAATGGGAGCTGATTAAAGCTGCAATGTTATCTGTCAATACTTTTCAGCACTGAGAAGGCCCTTTCTGGGTCCATGGATGAACGACAAAGTCTCCAATTATGCAAACTGGAGATTCTTGAAGGGGTATCTCTATTATGAAAATGCATTCAGCCATTCTTCCAGGTCCCTGATTTTTTTGTTGTTCGTTTTTAGTTTTCTAATTTCAGGCTTATTTGAACATCCTTCTGCATTCTTTCTATTTTTTCTTCCTATTTCTTTGTTCTGGCCTGTGACCAGAACCCTTTTAAAGCCTCTCCTTGATTTAAAGCATGATTTTTGACAAGATATTCACAAGGTCCCTGTCCTCTAATAATTCACAGTCACTGGGGAAGAGGAGGCACCTTCATGGTCATCTAAATTATAACACAAGATAAGCTGTGTGTAAAGAAAGTGAAATGCGAGAACAAAGTAAGGACTTTATTGGAGTAGAAAATTTTGAAAGTATGGGGAAGGGCATTTCAGACCCTGAGGACAGTGAGAGCAAAGCAATGCTGGAGGATTTGTTGTGGGGAAGGAAGATCGAGTAGAAAACAGGAAAATGCTTTATTTCCATTCGTCCATGACATTGTATATTTTATACATTTTAATGTTTTTGCTTATCAAGAAAAAGGAAAGTAGAAGCACTTGCAACTGTTTCAACAGTCTAAGGAGCATGTGTATTGGTAAATCCTGTGTGAGAACTGAGATTAGCTTAACATGCTATTTATGTAGATTAAGATGTTATTTATAAAGTTATGAGTTTGCCCAAGGCTGTCTGTTTTTAACTGGTGTGACCCTTTCTTAAAATTATTTATTTTGAGAGAAAGAGAACATGCGAGTGCCCACAGGGGAGGGGCAGAGAGAGGAAGGGAGAGAGAATCCCAAGCAGGCTCCACACTGCCAGCACAGAGCTCAATGTAGGGCTCGAACTCATGAAATATGAGACCATGACGGGAGCCCAAATCAAGAATTGGATGCTTAACTGACTGAGCCACCCAGGCACCCTTTCTTCTTTTTAATTTGAAACAACCGTTTTCATACTCCTCACTCAAAAGTATGTGCAAATAGAAAGAGGGAGATGTCAATGGAATAATGAAATAACTTATAGGGCTAAGTGAGTGGATATAGACAAATGCATGTAGGTGATCAGGGAGACGTTTTTAAAAGATGATTCCAAAGTTCAAGTCTGGGAGAATGTTGGTACCATTAAAATAAACAAATAGCTTAGAAGGGAAAAATTGGCTTTGGAGGAAAGGATGAATTTAGTTTTTCATTTGACTCAACTGTTCAAGTAGAAGTTGAGATTTTTAAATAGGAAATCATTGGAAGGCACTGGCAGTAGTAACATAGGTGGTGGGGTGTATCAATGTCTGTGCAAGGCCTGAAGGCAGTATAACATGCTGTTTCAGGAGCTAAACATTGAAATAAAATGGTAAAAAAGGTAACATGGGAGATAAACATCTAGGATATGCCGACTATTATTTTCTCCTTTAAGGGCATATTTTCTCCTTTAAGGCCAAAAATGGGCCAATGGAGGATTCAAGTAGGATCCCAAGAAGGTGATTTGCTTGTTAGAATGATCTGGAGGGGGGCGCCTGGGTGGCTTAGTCGGTTGAGCGTCCGACTTCGGCTCAGGTCACGATTTCACGGTTTGTGAGTTCGAGCCCCGCATCGGGCTCTGTGCTGACAGCTCAGAGCCTGGAGCCTGCTTCTGCTTCGGTGTCTCCCTCTCTCTCTGTCCCTAACCCATTTGCATTCTGTCTCTGTCTCTATCAAAAATAAATAAACATTAAGAAAAACAAAAGAATGATCTGGAGGATACTTTCATTTTCTAGAAGTTGGACAGTACCAGGACCAGCAGAGGAGAGGCCTGTATCCTGCAATCTGTGGGGCCCCCATAACTTCTTCCTAAGCAGGGCCAAGATTAGAGTGAAGGAGGCAAAATTTAAGGGTGCTAAGAAACACAGCAATCAAGATCAAGGACACTTTAATGCAATATTTAAAAAATATTAAAATTAATGAAAAAAATCCACAATGAATAAAATATCAGAATTAAAAAAAAAACCCACAAGATCAGTAAGCTGAAGTTAACTAAAACTAAGTTTGCAACTTGGTCAAGAAAAATCATCAGACATGGCAATTCCTGCAATTGGAAGTCAGATAAGCAAAGAAGTAGATTTTGTAAATACTATTGATCAATTTACTTCTGTTAAGGTCAGTAAAGCTACTGTAACTTCTGTTTTTGGTATAAATAGAATATTTAAAGTTAAAATAGTGTTGTGAGTTTTAATATATCTACTCTTCAAATTTTCCATATTTCTTCAAGTACTTTAATGCTCTGGGATTTTTTTTTGTTTTTAATATGTAAAAACGTGTATCGGTGCACCCATTTTTTCTCGTGCCTCAGATCCAACGTGGCTCAGATCTTGTGCTTAATTAAAATTTTGGCTTTTTTGTTCACCACTGATTTTTTGCATTAATTTTGTCTTCTCGAAATATTATTTTGATTGCCAATTTTTTTGTCACCCCCTTAATTTTTCGCTCTCAGTTCCTGCTCTACTTCTTTTTCTGGTTTCCTTACTGCTTTAGCAGGCTTGGACCTTTCCAGTCTTTCCCAGGAACCAGCCATCCTTTGTTTCGTCTAACTCGCCCCCTCCTGGTCCAAGCTGGGAAGCTTGTGAAATAATTTCATTTCATTAGAAACTTCAAATCAGCTCCACTCACCACCCGGCGGCGTTGCTTCTCTGCTCCCGCCGGAAAAAAAAAAGCTCCCGGAACTACCGCATTAAGGAGGTTTGCTTTCCGCGGCGCTAGCCGGAGCATTTCTACAGACGCACACCACAGACTTTCCGTTTTCTTAACCCCTATCGCGTTGCTTGCGTCGCCTCTGTATCCGGAAGTGGTCACCTAGCTCGAGGTTAGTTCGGGCTAGAGTGTCCGGTGAGGGTGGAGGGAGCCACGAGTTCTTTGCTAGGTGTGCGTGCAGCTCTTTGTGGTTCGGGTGGTGGTGCTGTGTCGGTGTCTTGGCTTTTCTCTTCGCACCCATGCGGAGGACTTCAGGGTTTTCTGTCACCTCCCTGTCCCTTTACGTTGTTGGTTGGGAGCGCCACCATTGAGAAAGGGCGCCCTCCCATCCCCGGCGGTGAGGCCGGGGAGTCCAGGGCTCTCCTTGGTCTTTGCTAACGGGTTTGGAGGCAGTAATTTTTGGAGCAACAAGTTTCGGCTTTAAGTCCCTTGGTGACATTCTAATACTGAGCCCTTACCATGTGTTAGGAACTAACTTAGAAATGTTGGTTGTGGCAGTGAATAAGTCAGACAAAAATCCCTGCCCTAAGGGGCTTGCAATTTAAAGAAATTTGGAAAGTCGGTGGAATGCACATGGGAATAAATCAGAAAGTATTTTCTGTATGGTTTGGAGGAAGAGGAAGCCAAGGGGAATAAAAAAAAAGACAGTAAAGCGTTTTGGGGGGTTGGGGGAGTCCTAAAATGTGCAGGGATGTTGATGTTTATGGTCGCAAGACCCACCGCATGAAAATTTCGAACGCAGTTAGGCATTTAGGATTAGTGAATTTGTGCTCTTGCTGTAAGATGCGTTTATTTATTTATTTTCTCTCTCTCTCTCTCTCTCTCTTTTTTCAGAGGAAGACCAAAGACTAGGTTGTAGGAAAAGCAAATAGAAGCCATGTTTCGGAGACCTGTATTACAGGTAATCACTTTTCCTTCTTAGTGTTGAGATGCCTTATTATCAACCATAGTGATCAGATTTCTACAGGCTTTTGACTGCAGAGGCAAAAGACCTTTGAGCCCACCTACTTTATGTGTACTCCTTTGATAGAGAGGATTGGGGGTAGATTTTCCTTGTGTCAATAATGTTTACTAAAACAAAACAAAAATTTCCCACCAGTATATAATGGGAGTCATGATATTTTATTTTATTTTATTTTATTTTTTATTTTATTTTATTTTATTTTATTTTAATTTTTTTTTAACGTTTTATTTATTTTTGAGACAGGGAGAGACAGAGCATGAACAGGGGAGGGTCGGAGAGAGGGAGACACAGAATATGAAACAGGCTCCAGGCTCCAAGCTGTCAGCACAGAGCCCGACGCGGGGCTCGAACTCACGGAGATCATGACCTGAGCCGAAGTCGGCCGCTAAACTGACTGAGCCACCCAGGCGCCCCAGTCATGATTTTTTAAAATGTACTCCTTGTATTTTGGTCAGTTAGGGAGCATTTAGTGTCCTTAGCGATCTAGAGACTATGAGGATCATTTCCAGCATTTTTCTATGAGGCATGTGGTTCCTTTTTGACCACCAACCTCTTGTTGTCAGCCTTCCACCCCTCATCTCCCTGTACTGAGGAGTGTAGCTCACGTCACCCCATCATGACAAATGTACAATGTCCACAGTTCCTTCTCATTCTACCAGTCTGACTCCTCATTTCTTCAGACACTCTAGCCAGCCTTCAGCCCACCTAGACTACCCATTTTCCCGACTTAACCACGTTTGGGCTGCCACTTTGTAGATTCTTTTTTTTTTTTTAATTTATTTTTATTTTTTTTTAACGTTTATTTATTTTTGAGACAGAGAGAGACAGAGCATGAATGGGGGAGGGTCATAGAGAGGGAGACACAGAATCTGAAACAGGCTCCAGGCTCTGAGCTGTCAGCACAGAGCCTGACGCGGGGCTTGAACTCAGGACCACGAGATCATGACCTGAGCTGAAGTCGGCTGCTTAACTGACTGAGCCACCCAGGTGCCCTTGTAGATTCTTTATAACACCTCTTACTTCCCATCCTGTTAAGACTAATGAAGAAGCTGTTCCTCTGGGAAACCTGTTCTCATCTCCCTCCCTCTACTATAGAATTAACTCTGTATTCTTGGATCCTCACTTTAACCTATACAGACTTTTAACGTTTTGCGTGTGTGTGTGTGTGTGTGTGTAAACGTGAAACAGAAAAGTTAACGACTGTCTTAATGCTTTAAGAAATCTTTAAAGCTAGATGTAAAAGTTAAGAATTTAATTTTAAAAATTATCCCAGTTAATTCTTCACCTATTTCTGTTTTTCTAGTAGGTCTTAATTTTCGTTTGCCCAAAATGAGACATATTATCCTATAAGACTTAGGAGCTCTGGCTCACCTCAGTACTTAAATTGGTACAATTCTAGAAGTATGACACAAGTACTAGTTTGCTTGAGTCTTTGCCGTGTTATAACTCCATCTTTATTTCTTAACCACCTGCTGCTCCAAAACACAGTGGTAGGATTCCATAGTCAACAGTATTCCAGGAATGGCTGTTCATTTGGTTGGTGGATGTTTGCTTTTTATATTAAAAGTGCTACCATATGATACCTGTTTCTCTGATGTAATGGTTAGCTCTCTGATCGTTGAAATCAGCAATGTGCCTGGTGACCTGTGCTCCTACCATGGCAGTAGCCCTTGAACAGAATGTCCTTAAGGAGGCAGCAGAGGGCGGTGGGAACAGTGGCAGCCTTGGTGTTGGATGGCCCTGGGTTCCAGGCATGACTTGCCAGTTACTTCCTGTAGGATTTTGGGCACTTTACTTAATCTCCCTAAGTTTCATTTTTTTCATCTCCAAAGTAGGGATAATTTTACACAGTGTATACATTTATTCTGAGGATTAATTTGTAAGAGGTAAAGCACTTAGCTGGTCTTCAGTAGTGATAGCTGCAAGATCATTGAATGCCGCCACCAGTTTGTGTTAGTTACTGCCTTCCTCTGACAGACTGACTTGAATAGTCCTATTTTGTACCTTATCAGAGAATCAGATTTGTCTTAGACTTTTCTCTTTGGTCTATCAAAAGCATGAATTTTTCCAGCATATATATGATTTGACCTTTTTTTGCACAACTATGGAAGCACCATAATCAGGAGGGTTACCACGAAAGAACCAGGAGAGGATTCTAAATTAGCTTTCCTGGGCATGCCGTCTGGCTCTGTGTACCTTTGGGCTTCTGTAGTAGATGGCCCTCAAGCATTTGCATGGTCCTCCTGGCACTGTGGTGGGGGGACAGTGAAGGGCACTGCTTGTGTTCTGGGCATGAATGCTGTAGGACTTGCCAACCAGATGGTGACTGAGTATGAGCAGGTCTTCTGTTTGGGTTTACCTTTCCCCCCGAATTAAAACCATTTCACTGATTTATTCCCCTTTAGGTGTTTCATCAGTTTGTAAGACGTGAGTCTGAAATAGCCAGCAGCTTGGTTCTTGAAAGATGTAAGTAGTGGCTAATTTCCAAGTTTAAAGTATGTTGTTTGTTCTTAAATGTGTGGTAGAAGAGGTGCACTGGTTGCGTTATACGCAGGTAATCGTCATGCCTTTGGCTCCTTTTGGGCTCTCCACTCTTGGCCTTGCCCCATCAGGCTGCAGGGGCCTTCTAGAATCTCCTTGAGTCCTATCTGGTTATCTAATTCTTCCAAGGTCATGTGCTATTTGGCTGAGAGAGTGAAACTTTGTGAAAGCTCTTCTTTCATGGAGTAGTCCTGTGTATTTATAAAGATTTTCAGATCTCAGATTTGTTTTTTTAACCTTATGGTTTTTTTTTTTTTAAAAAAGGTATTTCAAAGAATTTAAGGTAAAGTAAAGAACTTAGTGTTTGTTTGTGGGCTACTTTTTCAAAGAATATTTTCTCCTTTCTTGCCAATCCTCTTTTCTCTCCCATACGGCCTTTATTTGTCCCTTCAACTTACCTTCTGAACGTGTAGAACTTGGGTTTTGCTCAATGCTGAGATTGAAATTGAAATAATATTTGTAGCTGTTCCTCTTCTGTACCTTTCTCTCAAGCTCCTTTTATTTACACGTTGTTTCAGCTCTGAACCGTGTGCAGCTCCTTGGGCGAGTGGGTCAGGACCCCGTCATGAGACAGGTGGAAGGGAAGAACCCGGTCACAATATTTTCTCTAGCAACGAATGAGATGTGGCGGTCAGGGGAGAGTGAAGTATACCAAATGGGTGAGTATACAGACTGGGGTTTTAATTGTATCAGCAATAAATAGACATTATTCTCAGCTAATTAGATATGAGGTGCTTTTAGAAAGAATCTTCTCTGATTCTGTGCTTTTCTCTTCGAAATTGTGACGTTGGTTTTGCTGGGCATGTTGTCTTTTGGCATTGGTTTGGTCTGCTGGCGTTTATAACCACATTTTCTATTCTTGAGATTTAGGTGATGTCAGTCAAAAGACGACATGGCACAGAATATCAGTATTCCGACCAGGCCTCAGAGATGTGGCGTATCAGTATGTGAAAAAGGGGTAAGTTGAGAAAGAAGGATCTTACAGATTGAATGGTTTAAAAAAACTGGTAACAGGTGTTCTCAGGGAATGCCTACCTCCTTTATTCTAATAACTCTGTGTTAACTCGATACTTACTCAGAGCTTAGTGTTATATGCACGGTGTGTCGCCGTGTGTCTAATTCAGAGATGTATAGAACATGGTTTTGCTTGCTAAGAATTTATAATTTAGGCCAAATAACAGGTATACATAAACAGAAGCAGATGAGGCAAGAGAGAAGGCAAAGTGTACTGAGCACCGTATGAGCAGGTGCAACCCATGCTGTTAGGAGTTCCTATGTCGCCGCAGCCAGGGATCCCCACGGCGGGTGTCTTGCCTCTTGGCATCTGCATGGAGTCCTTAGTACAGGATCTGGAATGTGTGTGTAGCCTGGCACAGGTGAGGTATTATGGCAGTGTTCACAGCTGTTGTTTTATATTTGGTAATTTTAGTTTGGCTCCCTTTTGGAATGCTTAGTGTATAGATAAAAAGTGTCATTTCCAAACCCGTGGAAAGACAAAAGCGTATGTTGAACAGCAGTTGTATTCATAGTTAATGTATTTAGAAATGTGCTAGTTTTATAGAAGTAAAATAGATTTCATGGAAAACAATTTCAGGAATAACTAAAATTTCTGTTTCTTTTCAATAAACTGTGTTCCTTTTTTTCTGTTTACTTTCTTAGTCCTTTATATATGTATGTATAAGTTTGTGCATCTACACATACGTATAAATACAGGAAATTTCAAGGAAAATATCTGTTTGCGGTTTATGTGTATATTCGACACCCGATCACTTTACCAGTTTTGTCTCCTATATTATGCTTTTTTGGTAAGGGTAGACTGAAAATAAATGCTAGCATGCATTTTCTATCCTTTAAAATCAGAGTTATGGTTGTCTTCTAGTTCAGCCTTCTAAACAATGCAGAAATGGTCTTAGTGATTAAGTCTAAGTGAAATACTACACCAAAACCTCTGTTTTGAATTTTAATAATCTAAGTCCCTGGAAAATAAATTCATGAACGTGACTATGGAAAGGAACTGAAAAATAAGTGAAAATCAACAAATCTGTTAGGGGGTCAAAAATAAAAGGTGAAGAAAAATGGCAGATTGGAAGTCAGTCCCAGAGATTTAAAGGATGCCACTATGTTGCTCTTCCATTTCATGGTCTTTTAAAAAAAATTTTTTTTAAGGGGGAGAGAGAGAGCTTGTGTGCACATGCACGCTCAAGCAGGGGAGGGGCAGAGGGAGAGAGAATCTCAAGTAGGCTGCATGCTCAACGAGGAGCCCAACGTGGGGCTTGATCCCACAATCCTGGGATCATGACCTGAGCCAAAATCAAGAGTCAAGATGTTGGTTCTGTATTCATCCTCAGTGTGTACTTGTTCCTGCTCTCACCTGACTCTCTTTTCAAACACATTAGAATCTCCAGACTGAAAAGTGAATTTTATTTTTATCAGGTCCCGTATCTATGTGGAAGGGAAAGTCGACTATGGTGAATACACAGATAAAAACAATGTGAGGCGACAGGCAACAACAATCATAGCTGGTAAGAAGCTTGTGGTAACAGCTGTTCCCTCCTCTCTCTTCCCTTATAAAAAGCTTGGCTTCTTATAAGTAACTTTAACGGGGACTTTGGGTACAGATGCTGAGATGGTCAGGCAACTCACCGTGAGAATTGCGAGTGTGGCTCAGGGATTTGCTATGGTTTCTACAGTTCCTTCAGAAAATTCTCTCTGTGCTCACTTTCATTTCACAAGTAACTTTTGAGTAGAGTGTCTGTTGGTCCTTACTGTTTGAAGTAAAAAAAATTTTAGTGTCTGAGGACATGGCGTAAACAGGCAGAAGCCTGTGCCAAGGTAAAGTTACACCGCCGTGAGGGGCATTAGACATTTGTGCAGATTTATTGAGAACCTGCTTGGTGCTGGACATGATGATTTAAAAAGAAATATTTTTTTAATGTTTATTTTTGAAAGAGAGACGGAGAGACAAAATGTGAATGGGGGAGGGACAGAGAGAGGAAGGGAGACACAGAATCCAAAGCAAGCTCTAGGCTCTGAGCTGTCAGCGCATAGCCCAATGCGGGGCTCGAACTCGTGAACCGTGAATCATGACCTGAGCTGAAGTCGGATGCTTCAGTGACTGAGCCACCCCGGCACCCCAGAACATGATGATTTTTAAGTTCCTAAGAAAATGCAAACAATGTAGGAAACATGGACACACAAAGCTTAAAGATTAAGAAGATACCTCCTAGGGGCGCCTGGGTGGCTCAGTCGGTTGGGTGTCCAACTTTGGCTTGGGTCATGATCTCATGGCTCATGAGTTCTAGCCCTGCGTTGGGCTCTTCTGCTGTCAGCGGAACCCACTTCCGATCCTCTGTCCTCATCTCTCCATGCCCGTCCCCTGCTCATGCTCTTGTGCTCTGTCTCTCAAAAATAAATCAAAACATTAAAAAGAAAAAAAAAAGAAGATATCTCCTAGAGCAGAGTTTTCAAACTGTTTTGAAAATTCTACAAGAAGTTTGAAAAGATATAGTTCTTTTGGACATACTTAAGTTGACGTAAAAATCTTTTTTCAATAAGAAGTTGTTACCCTGAAATGTATCAGTGGCTGTAAATACCATAGCAGTTTGATACTCCTCATTTTTTTTAAAAAAATTCAACAAGCTCTTAAGCATTTGGAAATTTTGTTATTTCTTGTTCTCCGAACTTGTTTTTCCATTTTCTCCTAAGAAAGGTATTTTAACATATATTGTACAATTCAGAACTTTTTATTATTCATTGTATTATGTTTGTAACAAAAATACATACCTAAATAGAAATTTTAAAACGTTAAAAAAATTATGTGATATTAAGGCTCTAAATGTTACATATTTTTTGATTGGGTTATCATTATAGTTGTTTTTAGAACATATGTGACCAAAACAATTTTAATATATAAATATGAAAACTGAAATTTTATTAAAAATACACTTTTTAATGAGGAAGATGGTTTTTTTTTTAACCTCTTGGAAAAATTAATAAGACAGTTGTTAAATGTTAATTTTGTTCTTTTGTTTGTTTTTATGGATGTAAATACTGAGAAACCTAATTTTTTTTTTTAATAAGTAGATGGGAATGAAAGAAAGTAATGTCTCAGTGTTTATGAACTTTTGAGATACGCCAATGTTAGACATCCTTTAAAAATTGATTTTTTTAAATTATGGAAAACGTCAAACATACACAAATATAGAAAAGTAAAAAAAAGGAAATGTATCATTTGGCTTCAACAGTTACCAACTGATGGCAAGTGTGATTTCTTCTATAGCCCCAACCCACTTTTCCTCCACTTGGATTATTATTATTTTTTTTTTATTAAATTTTTTTTTAACATTTATTTATTTTTGAGACAGAGAGCGAGCATGAACAGGGGAGGGTCAGAGAAAGAGGGAGACACAGAATCTGAAACAAGCTCCAGGCTCTGAGCTGTCAGCACAGAGCCCGATGCGGGGCTCAAACCCACGGACCGCGAGATCATGACCTGAGCCGAAGTCGGATGCTTAACCGACTGAGCCACCCAGGCGCCCCTACACTTGGATTATTTTGAAGTGAATCTCAGACATTATATTATTTCATCCATAAGTGTTTTCAATAGGTATATCTGAAAGATATGGATTCCTATTTAAGGCATAACTACTATGCTGTTATCACACCTAATATTAAATTTAAATATTTTTACCAGACATCACAATGTTTAAATTTTTTTGATTGCTTAATAAATACAAGTCCATACACTATATTACATGGCTTATATCTTGAGTCTCTTTCTTATTTTTTTTTAAGCAGCAAATTTATTTTCTCAGAATTCTGGAGGCGAGAACTCTTGAGAACTTAAGTCTCTTTTAATCGACAGATTTTCCTTTTATCGTTCTCCTTTACTTAGCTCCAGAGTTCATGTCTTAACCATATTGATAAGTTCTAATTTGTTGTAAATAATAGTCAAAAAATATATTCTCTTACTGGTTTTTTTGAATGTGTATTGATCTTGAAAACCAATATAATTATCTTTGAACCCTCATCAGACTTTAGATGAGGTCCTTTGTGACCATTTTGCTTCCATAATTTCTTGAATGTCTTGACAGTATTTCATTTCTGGGTGCCCTCATCTTCCTTGAGCCATATCTCCAGAGATACCTACCTGTTCAAAATTTTTTTCTGGGGGTGCCTGGGGGACTTAGTTAAGTGTCCCGACTCTTGATTTTGGCTCAGGTCATGATCTTAGGGTTGTGAGATTGAAACCCGTGTTGGGCTTCCCACTAAGCTTCGAGTCTGCTTAAGATTCTCTCCCTCCTTCTCCCTCTGCACCTCCCCTGCTTGCACACACATGTGCATTCTCTCTCTCTCAAAAAATAACAATAAAAAAAGTAATAGACTTTTATGTGGAAACGTGGAAAACCAAACTTTCTTTCCTTCCTTCCTTCCTTGTTCCTTCCTTCCTTCCTTCCTTTTTTCTTTCTTTCTCTCTCATTCTTTTTCTGTTCTTTTTTTTTTCTTTCTTTTCTTTTCTTTCCTTCTTTCCTTTCTTCGTTCTCCACACTGGGCATGGAGGCTTGTACTCACAGGTTTGAACTCACAATCCTGAGTTCAAGACCTTGAGATGGGATCAAGACTCAGATGCTTAATTAACCAGCTGAGCCACCCAGGATCCCCCAAACCAAACTTTCTAGTAAAATAATTGCATTTCTAAGTCTTTATCAATTTTGTGTTTATTTTATCAATTATGTGTTTATTTAATACTTTCATATTCTGTTGTAAACCAAAAGTGTGGGTAAACTTTGGAATGTGTGAATTATTCTGAACCAAACTAGCTACTCAGTAGAAACAGTTCAGATTATCTGCCATTTTGTTTTCTTCTTGTAACTAGTATTCACCGCATGGGTGAGTTGATTGAGCTTTTAAAGTGGATTTATGGCTAGTAGTGAAAATGAATAGATGTTCAGTAACATTTGAATTGAAAGAAATAGAGTTTAAATTTGGTTGCTTGGTTTTGTAGGTCATGTTTTTTCCTCCTAGGGATCCATGTCTAGAACTTAATCACCAGTGGATGGCACTCTTGCCATTTTACGCTGTGGTGTCTGTTCTAATCTCTTCTGAAATAACCGTTCTTTACCAAAATATTCTATTTTTAGAAGACTAGTCGTAAATACTGTCATGTAATAGCCACTTTTTAAGTAATCTTAAAGTTACGAGTATCTAGATCTTTTCAAGTTATACAGGAAGTACTACTACTTTTCCTTTGCCTGTCCTGAACTAACTCTGTCTGGGACAACATTTTAAGTGCAATGTCTGATGTTCTTGTATGAGAATGCTCTCCCTGTGATATGGAGTAGTAAAAGTTTTCCCAAGAATGAGTATATAAAAATCAGGGTGTTTTAAAATTTAAAACTAGAATGTCTTCTGTGTGAGTGTTGCAGCCTACTTAAAAAAAATCAATAAATCTGTGTTGGACCTTGTCCTCTCTCTACCTCCAGCATGTGTAACATTGTGCCTTGGCCCTCTTGTGTGTGTGGATGTGCTGCCTGGTATCATGGCATCGATCAGAGCATTGCAAACTTTGAAATCGGTGACTAGTTCTTTTGTAGCAAGTTACTGCCAGGCGGTTATAACTGTGTTCAGGGAAGACAGGAACTATCACACGTCTCCCGACAAGGTCTGAGTTGTTGAAAAATAGCTGAAGCCCAGCTTTTAGCTCCATTTTTCCTGTTGTTTATGCCGCTAATGAACACAGCAGGAGTCACTTCACATTTTGGGAATTTTTCTCAAGTCGTTTAGTTAACAGCATTTAAGTTTGTGTGTATTATAGAGGAGTGATTAATTAGATGGAGAAAGAGTTCTGAAAATAATACTTCTGCTTTGGCTTCTTTACAGATAATATTATATTTCTGAGTGACCAGACCAAAGAAAAGGCATAGAGTGGACGATTCTTCTTTGGCCATTGTTTGGTACGGTCTCATTTCCAAATCACGTATAGTCTTTATAGTTCCTAAGGACAAGAATTAAAATATTCTTTTATATAAAATGAGTAATAATACTTTTGACTGTTCCTCCCCCTTGTCTCATAAACCTTGGTAGCTAATTGTTTATTCTTTTAGGGATGGTTTCTGTGTACAAGAGTATAAAACAGATGAACTTGGGTTCATCTATGTTATGGCAAAAGGATAGGTGTCCTTTGGGATGGGCTCTTGCTTTTTATACACGCTTGTATTATAGTACTGATCCAGCCACTAAATATTCTATGTCAGGCCTTTATCCCATTGTTGTGAATAATGATTTTCTTACTGTTTATAAACTAAATGGCGAGGACTGTACTGTATGCTTTTTGTTTCCTGCACCTTAACCAGTGCTTGGCACAGAATAGGTACTCGATAAATGTTGACAGATGAATGATCCCAATGGGATATTAAGCTTCAGCCCAAACTGAAGGGGGTTGCTGAACAGGGGTTGGTATCGAACCTAAACCTAGCTTTAAGACTAACCGACTTTCTTCACATCTTTTGTTTTTGGACAGATTTCACTAGTAGCACTTATGAAATAGAGTTTATCAATAGTAGAGACCCAAAATATAAGTAGGGATGAACTAGTTCATTTCCAGGTGATGCCACAGGGGCTCTGGTTCCACTAGTTTCTGTCTTTCTAAGCCCCATTCTCTATCCTTTTAGTCTCACCCAGAACTTGGGGGAGTCCCCTAAACAACCTTTGACATTGCCTCTGTAGGTTAGAGCCTGAGGTGTGACATTTTCCTTTTATTTTTCCACCTGGTCTCTTGATGCACATACAAAGATCATTGTGTACACACGATTACTTTCATTATGAGATTCTGGAAATTACAGAGTACTAGTAATTTCCTAATAAGTATTACATAAAGTAAAGTCTGTTTTTCAGTGCCTCTTGTACTTTTTAGGTTTGCATCAGACCTCCACAGGTCTGCTAGCTGGCTGTGCCTGTTTAGAATTGGCCACTGTCGAGCTGGTTGTCCAGTTCAAGTTGTAGCAGTCCCTCATTCTGTCTCGGCCACTCAGGCTCCAGCTTTGCCTCCAGCCCAGCCTGTTTTTTGGTGCCCTAGACTACATGTCTTGTCCCCTGTGCCCGAGAGCAGGGTGCTGACTGTGGTTTAGGTCATGCTGGACTGTCACGGGTTCCCGGTTTACATGCTGCCTTATGGACCCTCACCTGAGCCCCTTTTTGCACTTATGGTACAGTTGGGTCAGGGTAAAGATGGAGTTCTTCAGCTTTTCTCTCTTCTTGTCCAGGAACAGTAGAAAAGGAATTGCCGTTTCCTCATATCAGCCGTCTTTTTTCCTGCAGCTGGGACCATTAATCAGTACATGAACTCTGCTTTGTGAGTTTATACGTTAAAACTGTCTGGTGATGTAGCCCTCACTTCTTTATGCCACATTCCTTAAGGAAAATGTAGATAAAATTGATCTTTGGGCAACTCTTCGTTAGCAAAAGCTGCTTTTATACTCCTTAAACGTTGTGAGAAGTTCTGCAGATTAGTATACCTGTTTAAATAGTGTGATGAATCTGTGCTTTGGGAAGGTAATAGGTGAACAGACCAATTCAGTGACCAGCCCAGAGCAGCTCTGAGTCCAGGGCGCAGGGGCAGAAAGGTGCGCCCCGCCGGATCCCTGTGAGCCGAAGGCGTCGCCGCCGTCCCGCTGCAGGTTGCCTGGAAGGCTCTGAGGTTGGGCAGCAGGGCCTTCAGAGGCGGGTGTTCGGTGCAGAGGCCTCGGCCATGAGGCTGATGGTGCAGATGTGAGGTCTGCAACTGGGCAGCTCCCAGAGCATGGACTCTGCCCTTCCCTTCCTCGGGCAGCCCTGGGTGCTGAGAACTCTGCACCTCTCCCAAGCTGGTCTCGGAGTAGATGTGTGGAACCTGGTAGCTTTAACAGTCGGTCAGGGTCTTGTAGCCCCACGTTTTGTGTCTTGCATTCCCTTTGTCATCTTTTCACGGTGTCAGGGAATATTCCTGTGGAAAACTGCCGTGTGACTTTGATTTTGGGATTCCATGTCGGGTGGGAAGATGAGTAGGATACACGGAGGTGTGGGAGAGAAGGTAGCACACGTGTGGTACTCTCCCATTTTTGAAAAAGAAGTAATAGGTATGAATATATGTTTAGTAAAAGTCTGGGAGGAGAAACATCAAAAGGTTGTGATGATCTCTGGATGGGGGGATTATGTGTGAGTTTCCTTATTATTATTACTGTTTTTTTAGCCTTGAGCTTATATTACTTTTGACAATAAAAACCAAATAAACTGTTTTCACTTTTGGAAAACAAAAATCTTTCCGTTATTTCCAAGTCAGGCTGGACTGCTGATTGACCTTCATTTAGTACTTACTACTTCCTGTCCTAGAGGCGAACAAGATATCTTTCATGTGTTTGCCTCCATTGTCGGCATCTTTGTAGTGCATGCTCAGATACTTCACTTACCTTTTTTTCCCTTCTTTTTCTTTTCTTTTCCTCTTAATACGTGTATAACCTACAACAATTGACTTTAAAGACCAACCCGTATGAGATCCACTGTTTGCTGTCAGTAGTTTTCAGAGTCATTCATTTCTTAAAAACGACCGGGCAGTTAATCCACAGACATCCAAAAATACCAAAGACATGTTTCTGTGGCTGTTTTGGGGATTTCTTGTCATTGCCAACTGGGTTGCAGCCTAACCTTTGCAGCTCAGGAGGAATTATTGGTGGTTTCCCTTTGTTCCCCAAAGAGATTGTGCAGTTCTTGAAGGTGGGGTTATCTTTTACTCAGACTACCCGTTTGTCCCCGTCCAGCTTAGCCTAGCAAAGTGACATTATAGGGCTTTCAAAATGTTTGGTTGGATTGCACCAAAACATTGACATGAAAATGAAGGCAGGCTCACTTTACTTATTTTTCTGTCAGGGTTTGCATTAAGTGCTGTGAAGCTTGGTGGGAGTAACAGCAAGCAAATCATTCTAGAAAACTTCGTGAGTTACAGAGAAATCTCTTAGGGAAAACAGTTACCATACTGAAGGCTGACCTTTTTGTGTATATACTAGGTGCCAGGCCCTGAGCTCAGTGCTTTTTATCATTGTCTCATTTCACTATTACCCTAAGAAGGTGGTGGTATTATCCTGATTTTGCAGGTGAGGAAACCTGAAACTGCGTGGTTAAGTAACATGTCAAAGTCATGCAGCTTATAAGAGGCACAGCTGGAGTTTGAGTTTAGGTATGTGAAGTTTGCATTTTGTTCTCTGCCTACAGTCTGCTTCCCACTGTGTCCCACCTCCACTGGCCCAACTATCCAGAACCCCCACTGCTAACTTTTAGCCCTGCAGGGTGTGTCTAAGTCACCTGGGAGTTCCAGTACATCATAGGTTTTGGCTGGGGTAGAATTAGGGAGAAATACCACCACCTCTTTATTCTTTCTCATTTTCAGTCTGATGATCCTATAGGAAATAGATCACAGTTAATTTTTCTGCTAGGTTATCTTTACTGATTCCTCTTGATCCCTTGTTATCAAGCCATGTTTCTTTACTGGTTAAAATAGGTTATGGCGTCTCCTCCTTTCATTGTTCCTTCTGATTGTTTCCTTCCTACTGAGAGTTGAAACTGTCAGCAAGATTGTGCAAGAATTTGACAGGCTCACTTTTTAGAGAATGAGACTGTTGGCAGGCGTCAACGGCGTTATACCCCCCCCCACTACTGTATATGACCCTGTGCTGTTCCCACAGTCTGTGATAGGATGGTGTGTAGCTTTTTAGGTTGTCCCAAGTCATGCAGACACAATAATGAAATTTCTCTTTTTTGTCTGTACTCTTCATCCGTTTGCTTTGGACCTCAGGGTGGTGTTTGTCCATACAGGTCTACACCTTAACATTTTGCAGTTTTCCTGCCACACCTGTCCTTTGAAAAGGTGGTTTAACTTAATAGTCGTGTTAGTCGCACAGCCTGGATTTGCTTCACTTACCACCTGAGTGACCTCTGCTGAGTTTCTTAACTTTCCCTGCCTCGGATTTTTTGTCGTTTTGTTTTCCTGTGAATAAAACAGGGATGATAGTAGTCCTACTTCATAAGCCTGCTGGGAGGAACACAATGAATAATACATATAACTTACTTGGCACATACTAACTGAACCCAGTGCTCAGTGCCTACTGGCCATTATTACTGTTGTTTGTAGTTACTTTCAACAAGGCATATCCCTTTTCAGTCACCATGCCCATCTCCCCAGTCTCACGGGACACTTCTGGGAGCCTGTAAACTTTAGATTAGTTTATTGTACTTGACCTTCCTTGTTGTTAATGTCTGTGGATTACTGAGAACATAGTCCACTTTAGTAGTGTTTTTTGGTTTGCTTTTAATCTTCCGTGGCTATTTACAGTTAATCTGAGCATCTTTTTAAACTTGAAAGTCACTTGGGCATCTGCTTTAAACCTTGCAAGCATACAGGCCTGGATATAGGGATAAATATAACAGGATTACTGCATTGAAGGGGCTCACAATCTAGGATGATGGGGGCTGGATGGGGAGGACAGAGGCAGGAGCCTGTGTACAAAGCGTGCTGTGGTGTGAGGAGTAGTGTACTGATGGTAGAAATAAAGTCCTGTGGACACAGATGAGAATAGTTATAGATTGGTTTTCAGCAGAGGAAACAGCATGAACAAAGGTCCAGAAACATAAAAGCATATGGATCCATGAAAGATAAAACATGAAAAAGGGGTTGGGGCTGGATCATAAAGAGCCTTGAAAGCTTACACAGGACTTTGGCAGTGGGGAGCTGCATGTTTTGAAATGGACGTATCAGAACTGTGCTTGAGAAAAGTGAAGGCCTGTGAAGGGTTAGAAGTGGGGAAAGCTTGCAGGCCGTCAGGAAGCTCCTGCAAGAGCCTCGAAAGGTTAGCAGAGTGTGCATTACAGGGGACATGTGGGGAGTTTGGGGTTCATGGTTCGTTCACTGTGCAACAGTTATGTGCCAGATCCCATGCTGTGCTCCAGGTTAGGGATACTGAGAGCATGGAACTCCTGTCCAGGACACCCTGGGGACAGTAGGTGCTGGTGGGAAGAGAAGGGCCACGAAGAGATCATTCTGAAGCTGCTCGGGCAGCTGTGTGGATAGTGACGTTTTGTTTCTGAGACTAAGAAACATGAACGTGGGAACAGGTGTGAGAAGAGGGAAGATCAGGAGTAGTTCTGAACGTAATTGAGTTGTAGACTTCCTGGCTTCTATTTGATGATTAACGAGTGGAGCTCAGAAGAGAAGTTGAGACGAGGGACTCTTTTTCTTCTGCCAAACACATTTTAAGCATATTTTGTGAGATAACAAATGTTGCCAGGATTCCAGCTTTCTGCTGTGGAAAACCGTATCGTAGGAGAGGTTTCCAGGGCTTACCTATTTTACAATGTAGGTGGGATTTGTGTTAATCCGGTGTGGTAAGATGACAGACATAAAGAAACTGTCTTGAAAGAGGAGTTTATAAAAGTTGCCAAGAGGAGGGCACATGCCACACCACTAGAGCCACCGGGGGAGCCCCAGGGCAGGCTTTTATTGTGATTTTCGTGGGACAAGGATTTTCACCAGGCTCCGGGCCGAAGGCGGGGGGGGGGGGGGGGGGGGGG
>NW_024412391.1:6349422-6469601 GCF_014898765.1 Herpailurus yagouaroundi | reverse complement strand
CCCCCCCCCCCCCCCCCCCCCCCCCCCCCCCCCCCCCCCCCTCTCTAGTTGTCTGGTACCTTTGAGCAGAGAAACAGTGTTCTGGACTGCAGGAGCCTGATAAAAGGAGGCTGATGGCAGGTATGGAATCAGGATTGGTTGGTTTGCATATGAAAGACATGCTCTTGGGCAAGTGTTTACTATTTCCAGGAATTAGCTAATGTTGGGAAGGAGTTAGTTCCTCCCAAGGTCTGCCAGCCTCCAGGATGTCAAAGCATCATAAAATACAGAAAATAAGAAACATGATGAATACACTGCCCAATATCCATTATTATCCTTTCTACAGAACCCATTAATTTACAGAGCCCATGTTTTATTGGGGGTGACAGTGTGCACGGCTGAAATACTGCATTCCTGTTCTCCTTTGCAGTTAACTGTTGCTAAGGGGGTAGAAGCAGACGCCATTTGGTGGTGCTTCCAGGAAAGCCCCTTAAATGATTAGCTCTGTTGGGAGGCTCATCCTTTGTGCTTCTCCAGACCCTCACCTGGCTTTTTCTGGTCTGAAATGTGGACATGATGGCTGAGAGTCTCCAGTAGCCATTTTAGACCACAAGACTATCTGCAGGATGGAAGATGGAAGAGGCTGGAGTCCGTGATGACCATGGAACCACCATCGCGGTCCTCGACAGTCTACCTCTGGACTTCTTTGGGAGACACAAATAAATCTCTACCTTGTTTACGCCACTTATTTGTGCTTTGCATTTAAACCTAATTCTTACCAATTCACACATTCTTTATCTCCGTATACACAATTCATTACTTCAGTTCTTTCTCTTCTAAGACCATTCACTACTGGTAGAAGTAAAATATCACCTCCACTGCCACAGTCTCTCAGACTTTTAACCTCGGTCTCATTCTTAATTTGGGGAGGGACTGGGACATAAAATGTACAGGGATCCTTAGCAAATACCTTAAAAACGGTAAATACAAACTTTTTTTTCATCAAATAGTTTAATTTTGCCTGAAGCCTGAAATGAGGACCCTTAGTTAACAGCCCCTTGTTTACTAAGGTAGCACGTAAATAAGAACAGAAGTACTGACCTTCTGCTTCTCCTGGCAGTATAGCAGACTAGCTAATCTGGAGTGAGGAGGTGTCCCACTGCAAAATAACCAGATCCTAAGTATGACATAGTTTTTATTGCATTCTAGGGAATCTAAGTTCGGGCTGCCATAACAAAATACCACAGAGTGGGTGATTTAAACAACAGACGTTTTGCGATTCTGGAGGCTAGAAGTCTCAGAACGGGGTGCAGAATGGTTGGTTTCCTGGGAGGCCCATGTTGCTGGCTTATAAGTGGCTACCATCTCACCGTGTCCTCACATGGCCTCCTATTTGTGCTGGCAGAGCGTGAACTCTCTGGTGTCTATAAGGACACTAATGCAGTTGTGTCAGGGCCCCACCCTTATGGCCTGGGTTCACTTTATCTTCTTACTGGCCCTATCTCAAAATGTAGTCACATTGGGGATTAGACTTCTATATGTGAATGTTGAGTGGACACAGTTCAATCTGTAGCATTGGGCTTGCAGGAAGAAAGGGACTTCTTCAAGTGACAGGTTCTAAACTAAATGGAAACGAGCAATAAGTAGGCGACACACTGAAAAAAGGGAGTTCCCTGATGACATGCTAATATTGACATCGTGGTTTGGAGATAAAAACAAAGGATATGTGTCAAAGGTGTGCCTCAAACAGACTTGAAATTAGAAGAGCATTTTTCGTAAAATGAAAAAGGCAAGGATGTCTTATCACTACTTCTCTTTGACAGGTTGTTTGTACTGAGGCTTTAGCAAGCATAGTTGGGAAGGAAAGAAAATGTATTAAGATGGAAAGGAAGAAAGTCACAAATGCTGTGATTACACAGAAACCATGAAAGAAAAGAATCTGTAGATGAGTAATTAAAAGTTGCTGGAAATAAGATCAGTTTACAAAAGTCAACTGCAAACAGCAGTGAAGATGCCATGTACAAGAGCATCAGAAAATGAGTCTTCCAAGAGTGTGGTCTCTGTGGAGCACATTATGAAACTTGATTGAAATACATTAAAAGAAGACTAAACACATTGGTAAATCATGTTTATTGTAAGCATCAATCATGTAAAGATCTCAACCCTCCCCCACATGGATGTTACAGATCAAAACAAAAATTCCCAGTTTCTTGGGGGCAACTGGACAAGTTGACTCTAAAGATGCGTTGATACTCAAAGGTCCAAGATCACACAACATACTTCTGAAGAAGAGTGAGATGGGGGACTTGCTCTGCCAGTTGGCAAGCCTTTTTAAAATGAAAGCTATAGTGATAAAAAACTGTTCTATGGATACAGGAATAAACAGGGCAGTGGTGTAGCAAAGAGAACCCAGAAACAGACCATGCACATGTAGAAAATGATAAAAGTGGCATAGATCAGTGGGTCTAGATTGTTTCAATTATGCCAGGGAGATTTGTTATCCATGCAGAAGAAAATGAAATCAGATATCTACACCTTATGCAAAGATCAATTCTTGGTGATTTAAAGACATTTGTGAAAGGCAAAATGTTAAAAATTTTGGAAGAAACTATACTACAATGTCTTTATGATCTGGTGGCATAGAAATTTTCTCTTTTAAACAAAAATGTAAATACAGAGAAGAGGGATACATTTAACTTAAAAATAACTTGTTTATAGAAAGTCACTGGAAAGAAAGCAAAATGACAAGTCACAAACTGGAGAGAAGATATTTGCAATCATATAACTGAAATATAACTTAGAATATATAAGGGTTACAAAGCAAAAAAAATACGATCTAGAATATAGGAAGGCCTACAAAGCAACAAGGAGACAACCGGTTAGAAAAATGGGCAAAGACACAGAGGCTGTGAAATATAAATAATCCATTCATATGTGAAAAAGTGGTCAACTTCATTAATAAGGAAAACCACTTGCAATGTTGTGGATGGGGCTAGAGTGTATTATGCTAAGTGAAATAAGTCAGAGAAAGACAAATACCATATGATCTCACTCATGTAGGAAGGGGGAAAAGAAAAAAAGGAAACAAGCCGTAAGAAACGCTTAATGATAGAGAACAAACAGGGTTGCTGGAGGGAGGTGGGTGCAGGATGGGCTGGATGGGTGATGGGGATTCAAGAGGGCACTTGTGATGAACATTGGTTGTTGTATGTAAGTGATGAATCACTGAATTCTACTCCAGAAACCGCTATTGCACTGTATGTTAACTAAAACTGAAACAAAATGTTTACACATATATTGTATATTAAATGCGCTTATTGTATTCTCAATTGTTTACTTTCCACTTGACTCTCCATATGGCTTGTCAGGCCTGTAGTTTCTTGTTCTTTCCACCTTGTTTTGATTTCCTACCTTCCCAATATGTTAACTTAAACATTGAATGTACTTCCAATATTTGAAAAAATAAATAAAAATAATCAAGGAAATGCAAACCAGAAGCTGCAATGAGATTTCATTTTAAGCCCTCCACACTCGCAAATTAAAACATTTGATAGAACAGTGTGTGAGGGAGGATATTGTATACCAATGGAAACTTACGTGCTGGTGGGGAGAGGGTAAATCGGCACCTCCTTTTCAGAAAACATTTTGGCATTAATTTGTGTTGAAATTTCATGTAGTTATTTCATCTTAAAAAAATTTTTTTTAACATTTATTTTTGAGAGACAGAGTGAGACAGAGCATGAGTGAGGCAGACAGGGGGGACACAGAGTCGGAAGCAGGCTCCAGGCTCTGAGCGGTCAGCACAGAGCCCGACATGGGGCTCGAACTTACAGACCGTGAGATCATGACCTGAGCCGATGATGGACACCCAACCGACTGAGCCGAGGCGCCCCTGTAGTTATTCCATCTTTAAGGTACACCTATGGGAAGCTCTTGCCCCTGTGGCCCAAGAAACCTGTCCAAAGGTGTTCTTAGCAATAATGTACATAATAGCACAACCAGCAAGCCAGAGAATGGGTAAATAAATGCTCATAGGATGGAATACAGCTGTGTAAATGAGTTAACAGCTATTCCAGTAATAAAAATAACTTTTAGAAACAATGTTGAGTCAGTGGCAGTTAAAAAATTAATCTAAAACTTGAGCTAAAAAAATAAGCTTGCTTTAGAAAACTTATTTTTTTTTCAATATATATTTACCGAAGTTTTGCTGTGTGTCAAGGTCTGCGCCTAGGGCCTGACAGTTCAGTGAGTAAAGCACTGATATGGGGGAATTGTTAATAGTTACTTGGAGTGACAGGCATGTGCCAGGATTGTCCTAGACAACCTGGGAAATACCATTCTTCTTGTAGGAGTTTTATATAGCAATGAGAAAAGTCCAAAAAATAACTCTAGGACTTCAATCTAGGTTGTCTGGACCACAAGCTAGCTGGGAAAAGGCTTTCTTTCACTTCTCCCACCTGAAAGTGCTTCGCATAAGCTCAGTTGCCACAGAACTGTTAACTCTAACACCAGCGGGAGCTGTAACGTCCTGTGGGCTCCGAGTCTGCGTGTGTCGGCCCGCTGTTTTCTCAGACAGCTCTTGTAAATAGCTGGCTTCCCAAATCCAGATTTTCTGGCACTAAGACTGTTTGTTTTCCCACTGACAAAGTTGTTTTCACAGTGTTGTTACAAGAATTGTGAGAACAGCAGGGAGGGTGAGACACCTCCATTGGCATACGAAAGTACGCTGCTAACCGAACTGTGCTCCGTGTAATCATAGGAGGATGAAGAGGAGCCATGCTTTTATTTCTGGTGTTGATAGGAGTTTTCTCTTACTCCAGTAAAGCCTGTTCTTTAACTCAGACCATATGATATGGCAGAAATTATTGTGAGTCCTGATGCATGCAAGAGGACATGCAGAAGAGATTCTCAGTGTGTGATATGAGGAGTTTATATTTTGGGATAGTTGCACTGGAAAACCATTGAAGTGTTTCAAGTAGTGGAGTGCAATGATCTGATTTACATTTTAAAGTCATTCTTGTGGCTCTATGGAGAAGCTGTTCCAGAGGAAAAGATGAGAAGTGGAGAATGAGTTAGAGAGAGAGAGACTGTGAGTGGGGAAAGGCCAGAGAGAGAGGGAGGAAGACACAGAATCCGAAGTAGGCTCCAGGCTCTGAGCTGTCAACACAGAGCCCGACATGGGCTCGAATTCACGGGCCCTGAGATCATGACCTGATCTGAAGTCGGGAGCTCAACGGATTGAGCCACTCAGGCGCCCCCAGGATACGTTTTGTGATTACAATGGAGGCATCATTGATAGATTGATGTGGGAGAGAATCAAGTTAATCCTTAGGCGGTGCCTGATTTGAGCAATTGGGTGGATGATGTTGCCATTTGCTGAAATAGGGAGGATTGAGGGTAAGAGATAGTTGTTTTTTTTTTTTAATTTTTTTTCAACGTTTATTTATTTTTGGGACAGAGAGAGACAGAGCATGAACGGGGGAGGGGCAGAGAGAGAGGGAGACACAGAATCGGAAACAGGCTCCAGGCTCGGAGCCGTCAGCCCAGAGCCCGACGCGGGGCTCGAACTCACGGACCGCGAGATCGTGACCCGGGCTGAAGTCGGACGCTTAACCGACTGCGCCACCCAGACGCCCCTAGTTTTGTTTTTTAATGAGAGTAAATTGAGAGTTTTATTTTGGACATGTTAAATTTGAGATGTCTGTGATAGTGTCAAGTAAAGTTATATAGGTGGATATGGGAGTATATAGCTCAGAAGAGTGTATGGCATGAAGATGTACATTTTGGACTTAACTGAAAGGAACAATCCAAATGACAGCCCTGCCTTAGTTTAAAGCTAGGTTCTCTTTTCTGCTTATTATGGATCTTTGATAAGAAATACAATTGCTGAGAAGTCTGTTTTGCTTGCTGTTTGCTACGAGCATTGTGAAGCCTTTCCTGAATGTAACCCGCTGTGTAGTAAAATGGGTTGTAAACCTTCCTAAATGTAGTCTGATAAGTAATGAAATGTAGTCTGATAAGTAATGGAATGAGTAATTGTACATAAATTAACCGGCATTTCTCGCTTCTGTAAACCTGCTTGCTTAAGCACATTCCCCACCTACCCTACCCTCTTCCCCCTTTCCCCTTTTTTCTTCCCGCCACAAGTAAGGGACAAAGCCTTCCCGCCAAAGGACAGACAAAGGACGCCCAATCAGAGAGCAACAAATGTCCTTACTTTAAAATCAATCAATCAGGCCCCTCATAATTTGAAACTCCCCCTGTGCTATTTGTCTCTGTCTATAAAAACGCTGTACCAACTCTGATCGAGGCCTCTTGCGTCACCGGCGACGAGTGCGCAGGGGACCAGGTTCGAACCCGCAATAAACGACCCTTGCCGCTTGGCTTTGACTTACGACTCTGGTGGACTTTTGTGGGAGGTTTTGGAACTTCGGGCATTACATAACAATTTAGGATTTTTTAAAAGCTTATGTCTATTTATAGTGAGAGAGGGAAAGAGAGAGAGTGGGAGAGCACAAGTGGGGTAAGCAGAGAAAGAGGGAGACAGCACAAATCCCAAGTAGGCCCCATGCTGTCAGTATGGGACCTCATCAAGATAAAAAGCTTCTGCACAGCAAAGGAAACAATCAGCAAAACTAAAAGGCAACCAACGGAATGGGAGAAGATATTTGCAAATGACATATCAGATAAGGGGTTAGTATCCAAAACCTATAAAGAACTTATCAAACTCAACACCCAAAAAACAAATCATCCAGTGAAGAAATGGGCAAAAGACATGAATAGATACTTCTCCAAAGAAGAGATCCAGATGGCCAACAGACATGAAAAAATGTTCAATGTCACTCATCATCAGGGAAATAAAAATCAAAACCACAATGAGATACCACCTCACACCTGTCAGAATGGCTAACATTAGCAATGCAGGTAATAATAGATGTTGGCAAGGTTGCGGAAACAGAGGATCTCTTTTGCACTGCTGGTTATAATGCAAAATGATGTAGCCACTCTGGAAAACAGTATGGAGGTTCCTCAGAGAATTAAAAATAGAACTACCCTACGACCCAGCAATTGCACTACTAGGTATTTATCCAAGGGATACAGGTGTGCTGTTTTGAAGGGGCACATGTACCCCCATGTTTATAGCAGCTCTATCAACAATAGCCAAAGTATGGAAAGAGCCCAAATGTCATTGACAGATGAATGGATAAGGAAGATGTGGTTTATATATACAATGAAGTATTATTCGGCAATCAAAAAAAATGAAATCTTGCCTTTTGCAACTACGTGGATGGAACTAGAGGGTATTATGCTAAGTGAAATTAGAGACAGACAAATATCATATGATTTCAGTCATGTGGAATTTAAGATACAAAACAGATAAACATAAGGGAAGGGAAGCAAAAATAATATAAAAACAGGGAGGGAGACAAACCATAAGAGACTCTTAAATACAGAGAACAAACTGTGGGTTGCTGGAGGGATTGTGGTTGGGGGGATGGGCTAAATGGGGCATTAAGGAAGGGCATTAAGGGGCATTAAGGAAGACACTTGTTGGCATGAGCACTGGGTGTTATAGATAGGTGATGAATCACTGGAATCTACTCCTGAAATCATTGCACTATATGCTAACTAACTTGGATGTAAAATAAACAAACAAACAAACAAACAAACAAATAAAATATCAGAGTGCCACACATGTTGAAAGGGGAAACATCCTTTTGTGACCCCTTTGTGTTCTGAGTATAATATGTATATATATATATACGTATATATGTATGTATATAGATAGGTAGATATTTATAAAGCCATATAGAAAGTACTAATGCTGGCCATGGTCAAAATTTGTAAGGCATTGCTTTACATAAATAAGTCTTCTTGGGTCAAAGAGGTTGTCTGTGATTTCTGTCACCCTGAACTATTGTTGACGTATTGATACAGTAGTCATGCACTCTGAGTGAATAGGTTATATGCTATAATTCATTATTGTTATTCAAATACTCGGGTAGTTAAGAATTTCTGATGATCTGGCTCACTATGGAAGAACTTGGAGCCTCCTCATGTGTAAGGCATACTCCAGCAGGCATGCCTTTTAATTCTAATCCAGGACCAGTGGCCCTGAACTTTCTTTATTTCATGCACTTAACCCTCCCTCCAGGGTGACTTTGATAGTGCCTTCTGGTGGAATTCTGATCTCTGTGTGTGTCCCTGGGTCCTCCTCCCCAGGAATAAGACTTCTCACTCTTCGGAGTGATTCTGTGTGACTCTTCTGGTGATGCCCCTTTCTGTCCTGGGTGGCTTGGAACCCTCCTCCTTTTGAAATCCAGTCCAAATCCTCACCTTCTTTGCGAGTCAGATCTCTTCCTTCTCCGTGTGACACTGGATACTACTCCATTTGCGTTTTGGCAAAGAGCTGCTGAGTTTAGGTCATAGATGGAATGTGACAGTCCATGTCGTCTGTGAAGAGGACAGACTAACCTGAAAGATCCAGAGAGGGTTCACTAAACTTTGCTCTACAACAGACTAAATTGGGCAGAGACAAGAGACAGGTACAGTGAAGCGACAAGGAAAGGTGGCAGATTCACAGGGAGAAATTTCACGTCAGCACAGAGATTGTATGTCAACAGAACGAGGTCCGGTCTGCCTAGTAGCTGACATGTCAGGGCTCCACAAGTGGGTGTTTCTGGTTCTGTCTGCCACTCAGTTCATTCTGGGGATGCTGGGGAATGGTTTCATAGTGTGGGTCAGTGGCAGCAGTTGGTTTAAGAATAAGACAATCTCTTTGTCTGACTTCATCATCGCTAACCTGGCTCTCTCCAGGATCGTTCTGCTGTGGATTCTCTTGGTTGATGGTGTTTTAATTGTGTTCTCTTCCAAAGTGCATGATGAAGGGATAATAATGCAAATTATTGATATTTTCTGGACATTTACAAACCACCTGAGCATTTGGCTTGCCACCTGTCTCAGTGTCCTCTACTGCCTGAAAATTGCCAGTTTCTCTCACCCTACATTCCTCTGGCTCAAGTGGAGAGTTTCCAGGATGGTCGTACAGATGATCTTGGGTGCGCTGGTCTTATCGTGCGCCAGTGCCCTGTCTCTGATCCATGAATTTAAGATGTATTCTATTCTCGGTGGGATCGATGGCACAGGGAATGTGACTGAGCACTTTAGAAAGAAAAGAAATGAATATAAATTGATCCATGTTCTTGGGACTCTGTGGAACCTGCCTCCTCTGATTGTGTCTCTGGCCTCCTACTTTCTGCTCATCGTCTCTCTGGGGAGGCACACGCAGCGGATGGAGCAAAGCGGCACCAGCTCTGGAGATCCAAGCACTGAGGCTCACAAGAGGGCCATCAAAATCATCCTCTCCTTCCTCCTTCTCTTCCTGCTTTACTTTCTTGCCTTTTTAATTACATCATCCAGTTATTTCATACCAGGAACTGAGATGGTGAAGATAATTGGAGAACTCATTACCATGTTTTATCCTGCTAGCCACTCATTCATTCTCATTCTGGGAAACAGCAAGCTGAAGCATATGTTTGTGGGGATGCTGCGATGTGAGTCTGGTCATCTGAAGCCTGGATCCAAAGGACCGGTTTCCCTGTAGAGTGACAGAGGGCACAGGTGGGAGCCCGGGCGTCCTTCGGCCTGGCTCAAGACTACAGGGCTCTTCCTGACCCTCTTGTGGTCCCGGTGCCGTGACGTCAGTAGCAGAGAAACACTACTGCATTGCATTGTCCCATGGGGGACACATCTCATGGCTTCTCTTTGTATGGTGGTTTTGCAAGAGAGTGAAACAGTCTTTGGCAAATGTCAGTATAGTAACACTCTCACAGTGTAGGCATGTATTTTAAATGCTGTCAACAAAATGAGCTGATTACTAGCTTTAGCGTAAAGTTTATCCTGACAGTGATGAGCTGATGTAAATAACAGTGTAATGAACTTGAGGGAGGGAGCAAAAGCACTGCAGTTCCACAGACTTGGGTTTGCATTCTGGTTCTGTCCATTTCCAAGACCTTTGGCCTTAGGCGAGTCACTTAACTTTTCTGTGTGATCCCCTCTTACCTCATTTTAAAATGCAGACTCACCTACAGGCTGCTAGAGATTCGTGAGGCAATGCGTGCCAACATTTTAGAACAGCGTATCGTGTGAAGCCCTCAGTGGGTGAGGCCGGTTTGGTAACCGACAGTGAATCGTGCAGCAAGAGCACTTCCTGGAGAGATAGTTCCCACAGATCCATTGCGTGAGGACAAAAGCAGTGGAGCGAGAATCAAGACCCTTGGATATTAGGCTCCAAACCAGTCTGGTGGTGGTCGTTTTACTTCAATAGTCCTGGTATTCCTTTATCATTTTGCTATCATTTCCCTTTATCATCTGCCGAGAAATTTTTTAGTTTTTAGATTGGGCAAAACTCAAAGCAGTTTGTTTTTTTTCCGCACTAACCAAGGTACATGTTAGCTTTTAAAACTTGAGAGTTTTATAAAAAATAACGGGAGCAGGGGCGCCTGGGTGGCTCAGTTGGCTGAGCGTCTGGTCTTCGGCTCAGGTCACGATCTCACGGCTCGTGTGGTCTAGCCCCGCGTCGGGCTCTGTGCTGACAGCTCAGAGCCTGGAGCCTGCTTTGGATTCTGTGTCTCCCTCTCTTTCTCCCCCTCTCCTGCTCGCTTGCTCTCTCAAAAATAAATAAACATTAAGAAAAATAGAAGCAGTTTTTATAAATTTAATAAATGTTATTTTTTTTTAAACGTTTATTTATTTTTGAGACAGAGAGACAGAGCATGAACGGGGGAGGGGCAGAGAGAGAGGGAGACGCAGAATCAGAAGCAGGCTCCAGGCTCTGAGCCATCAGCCCAGAGCCCGACGCGGGGCTCGAACTCACGGACCGTGAGATCGTGACCCGGGCTGAAGTCGGACGCTTAACCGACTGCGCCACCCAGGCGCCCCAATAAATGTTATTTTAATACAATTACACAGGAATTGAGTCAAGTAGTCAATGAGACTATTCTTACTTAAGATCATGAAAAATTCTCAAACTTGTGAATATAGACAGGACCCAGGGCAAATCTGAATCCAGATTTCTGTCACTGATGGAGCTCTCAGGTGTAGAGTGTTGTGGTTATGAAGGCAGGAGTGAGTGAGTTAACAGATGAAGAGTGCTTACAATCTCAGATGGAGGAAACAATAGCTGTTGCTGTCATTGTTATTTTGTGGAATAAGTCATATTTGGATGTAGCATTGAGGATCACCATACCACTTGGCATTTGGTCATGTGTAAGCAGAAATTAATCTTGGGATTGTTCTGGGATTTATGTATTCATTTCTAAAGTCACAGGAATAAATGTCTTTTGGTCTGCACTGTTCGTTTTCAAATTGATTCTTGCCTCTTGAAGCTGCTAGGAAAATGCCTAATTCTGACATAACTTAAAATTCTCTTTCGGAAAGTTGTGTGTTGATGGGGCACCTGGGTGGCTCAGTCACTTAAGCATCTGACTCTTGATTTTGGATCACGCGATGATCTCACAGTTAGTGAGATCGAGCCCCGCCTCAGGCTCTGCACTGACAGCAAGGAGCCTACTTGGAATTCTCTCTCTGCCCCTCCCCCACTCATGCTCGCTCTTTCTCTCAAAATAAATAAAATTTAAAAAAGAAAAATGTTGATGGGGTGCCTGGGTGGCGCAGTCGGTTAAGCGTCCGACTTCAGCCAGGTCACGATCTCGTGGTCTGTGAGTTCGAGCCCCGCGTCGGGCTCTGGGCTGATGGCTCAGAGCCTGGAGCCTGTTTCCGATTCTGTGTCTCCCTCTCTCTCTGCCCCTTGCCCGTTCATGCTCTGTCTCTCTCTGTCCCAAAAATAAATAAACGTTGAAAAAAAAAATTAAAAAAAAAGAAAAATGTTGAAACTCAAAAAATTATTTAATACTCATTCAATAATTCACTCAAATATAAGGATTTGAAGTGGGTACTCTTGTAATTAATAAAAATCTGTGCTGCTTTCCAGCACAGGAAAGTTTCCCTATGGAAATCCATGCTGTCTTTTTTTTTTTTTTTTAAGTGTTTATTTAGTATTGAGAGAGAGAAAGCGTGAGCAGGGGAGGGGCAAAGAGAGAGGGGGACACAGTATCTAAAGTAGGCTCTGTGCTGACAGCAGACAGCCCGATGTGGGGCTCAAACTCATGAACCGCGAGATCATAACCTGCACCAAAGTCGGACGCTTTACTGACTGAGCCACCCAGGTGCCCCGGAAATCCATGCTGTCTTGATTGGCACCTGTTTTGTTAACGCTGATCCCCCCTTTTGAATTCATCTTCACCCACTCTTGAACACCTGTTCCTACTTTCTGTCACTTTGACGACTTCTCTGTCTAGCTCTGACCTTCTGGTTCTTTAGTTCTTAACCTGAGTTCCTGACTCTGCCTTCTAGCTTAGGTGTGGGGGGTTTTCTCTCTTTTAATTGAATATGACATTTTCCTGGAGGTTTTGGCTTGGCTGCTTTTTGGTTCTTAGTGCCTTTGGCTGACTTCTGAAGAATCCCTCCCTTCTGTTCCCGCTGGGGCTCTGTTAAATCTTACCTTAACCTAACAGATTCAGATATGGTGCTGGCGTTATACCATGTGAACATGCTGACGTTACCACCGTTAGTTGTGTCATTGGGCCTGGAGTGTGGGTGGAAACAGAGACTTCTGAGTGGGAGTGTGCTGTGGTAGTCTAACTGGCTGAGTGCAGAGTGACCTTCCCTGAGACGAAATGAAATCAGATTCGTATGCGTGGCATCCCCAACTGCTCTCGTGTTTCTTTCAGAGAAATGTGTAGGTGGCTCCTGCAAAATGTTGGACTTGGTTAATACGACATCAGTCATATGGGGACCGTCATTCATCAAAATTGGTGTTGGGAGTGGGCACGTGAGTCTGGGTAGTGGGTGAGTTGCTGATGAAAGGAGTCTCCTCTGTTGCTAGAGGCACAATGCTGGTAAGTTTGGCTGTTTTGGAGAGGATACGGTCTTCTAGATCTCTGAGGGGGGATGCCTAACCTGCCCACTCTTCAGTGAGGCCCAGTACATGGGGAAGAATTACCTAATACCTCAGGCCCTGTTTTGAGCAAACCCGAGAGGCCATCTTGTTTGTTTTGTTTTACTTTCAGTGAATTAGCTTTAGTTTCTAAAATCCCTTAAAACTTTTGAATCTAGTTGTTTCATGAACAAAGGACCAGAGCGTGGCTTTCCCCCACTGTGACCAGGTTCCTGGGGTCAAAGTATGGGGATGAGATTTGTCCCTGCGTTTGGAGGCAGTTCCTTGCCAGAACTTGTTTTGTTCTGAAGGCTGCCTCTTCTCCACACACATCCGTTCTTTAGTGCATCGCTGGTGTATTGCAGTAGGTGTATTAACGCATGAATCAGGAACAACTTATGACAGTAGCCTCATAAGACTTTCCAATTTTCCATCAGAGGCCCCTGCTTCTCATTTTTAGTATTCTCTGAAACCTTGGGCCAAGTTCACAAATCCTGATCCTTAATGAGATTGAGCTATAGTTTGGGTCTAGAGGGATCATAAAGAAAAATAAACAAACCAACAACAACAAAACAAAACAAAAACAACAAAACGACCCCCAAGTACATTCCAACATTTCTCAAAGAGTTTCAGTGTCTACCAATGTTCTTTGCCTTAAGTGGCGTCCCTGATCTTTCCCAACAATTGATGAACAGAGCTGTCTAGATCTTAAAGTTGTGTATGTGATTTTCTTGTCTTGGGATAGGTGGAAGGGAAAGTCTGATCTTCTGTTGATATTCTGCAGGAAGCTCTGTTTTAAGAAAGCAAAGATGACCTCAAAAACTTCCAACAACTGCTGATGACAATTGTATGTTATTTTCTGGTATTCCTACATTTTGCTGGACTAGAAAAATGTATAGTGTAGGTGCTAAAAGTGTTATTTCTGGAGTCAAACACATTGGATTCAAATCCTGACCTCATGGTTAAGCGTTCGACTGAGGCTCAGGTCATGATCTCACAGTTTGTGAGTTCGAGCCTGGCGTTGGGCTCTGTGCTGACAGCTCAGAGCCTGGAGCCTGCTTTGGATTCTGTCTCCCTCTCTCTCTGCCCTTCCTCTGCTCCTGCTCTGTCTCTCTCTCCCCGCAAAATAAATAAACATTAAAAAAAAAAAATCCTGACCTCATCACTTACTAGATACACGATCTTTGAAAAATTGCTAAACCTCCTTGGACTTCAGTTTCCTTCACTATAAAATAGGTAATTTTATAAAATGCCTCATAGGATTGGTGTGAGGATTAAATGAGACGATGTATGTAAGTTATTTTACCGACTAGAGCATAGTAAATACACAGCAAATATCAGCCACTAGTATTTTAGCTTATCAAGGGTCGAGACTTAGGCATGTGCCTCATGGAATTCTAGTCTTAGGATAGTGAATCCACAGAGTTTGTAGTTGCTGGTGGTATAAGAGGACATGATATACGTGAAAGCCTGCTCCTTCCAGTCCCCAGGGGATGGATGGTGGGAAGGAGAAGAGGGAGGCAGAAAGGGGATTGCACAGAGGGCAGATGAGGGTCCTGATTTCCCCCCTCTGAGGACTGCTTCAAAGCTCCCCAGTTGCAGTCAGTGGGAGCAGAACATAGGCACTGACTCCGCCTTGAATGCAGGCAAAGCAAGCAGTAACCAAGGGACACAGACCTCTCCCTGGAAGACAAAGACACTGAGGGAGAGGACATGATGTTTCTACCATGAGATAGCATTGATCTCCCCCCTCTCTGCAGACACGTGGACCCTAATTAAGGGAGAGAAGCATGGCATCAGGACTATGTCTCAGATTTTCATTTTTTACATTATGTTTTATTTAAAAAATTAAAAAAAATTTATTTTTTATTTTTGAGAGAGAGAGACAGCGAGCTTGAGGGAGGGAGAGGGAGAATCTCAAGCAGGCTCCGTGCCCAGTGAGGAGCCCAGTGCAGGCTCAGTCCCACGACCCTGGGACCATGACCTGAGCCAAAATCAAGAGTTGGACACTTAACTGACTGGTGCACCCAGGCGCCTCATCAACTTTTAATTTTTAAATCTAAAGAGACTGAAAATTTTTCTGAAGACATTCTTTTCACTGTCTCATTGGACTGAACACTTCCACCCCAACCAGCAGGTGGGAGCTCAGAAAAAAAACTGTATTACTTTTAGACAAAATTAAGAACTTTACTTTTTCTCTGCATGTATGTGTTTGTCAAGTGAATAAATTTTGTTGATCTCACTATAGTGAAATTGTTGTTGCGACTTGGTGGGGCTGGCCCGATGACAGAGCAGTATTTCCAGGTTAACTGAAAATAGTGTTTTCAGAAGCTCATGGGTGAGTTTGTCTGCATGTTCTGTCTAGGGTTGGCACCACCTGTTGCTGAATAGGGTACTCACAGCCAGGGAGGGACGATTTCTGAACTCTTCTTGGTGGCTCGGCTTTGTACCCTAACTGCCCATCTAGCACCCCTCTTTGAGAAAGGGATGGGTTCCAGCTAGCTGCCGGATGCTGCTGTACTACTGTAGAAATAAATCTCTCACACCGTTTTGATTCTGGCTCATCTTGATTCCAGTTCATTTATACCACGGACATTTAGCTAACAGCCACTTTGCACCAAGCACTATACTAGACCAGTTGTTCTTCTCAAAAATGTCACATGTAGCAGGCACGAAAGACACCGAAACAAGTACTTCATCTCTGCATCACTGAAACAAATGCTTCAGATGTGATGAAGGGTTCTGGCACAGGTGATCTTTGTCTGTGGTCTCCTCTCGTGACAGCCACGAAAACGCGCTGCTCTGTTCCACTGCCGAGGTCCACCGCTGCATGGCCGTACTTCCTGCAGGTGGCTCTGAGCCAGCGGTGGAGCACTGTGGAGTGCTGAGACAGGTTTTCCTCTGAGACTGAGACTCAGGTGCCCCTGCTGAACACACCATCACACCCCGTGTTTTTCCATAGCACCAGATACCCTGATCTCTGTCTTTTTGTCTGTCTCTCACACGGTTCTGTGTGTTTTTTGAAGGCAGCGTGCACTGTGCGTGATTCTCCTGTTTCCCCAGCAGCTAACCTAGTGCCTGGCTAATGACAGCAGTTTGTTAAAGGAATGAACAAATGAGGGCAACAAGAGGAAGGAGCTCAGTCTCAGAAAGACCTGACAACTTAGCCACTGATTTTTCTATGATGTTTGGCAGTCACTTACTCATCCTCTTTTTCCTCACCTGTAAAAAAAAAAAAAAAAAAGGGAGAAGCATATCTTCCTTCTAGAACTGTCTTAAGAATTGACTGAAGCTTAAGATGCCTGCTGCACTTCTGGGAGCAGAGTAAGCATTAAAAACAGCCTAATAAATGGAAGTTTCCCTCTCTCTTCCTCCTACGCACCCATTAATAGGGGTGGGACTGCCCTAAAAAGACTTCTATCAGGGCGCCTGGGTGGCTTAGTCAGTTAAGCGTCTGACTTTGGCTCAGGTCATGATCTCACAATTTGTGGGTTCAAGGCCCGCGTCGGGTTCTGTGCTGACGGCTCGGAGCCTGGAGCCCGCTTCGGATTCTGTGTCTCCCTCTCTCTCTGCCCCTCCCCTGCTCATGCTGTGTCTCTCAAAAATAAATAAACGTTAAAAAAATTAAAACACAAAAAGCTTTCACGTCCCAAAGGCTCCAGTTTCTCTTGTAGTAATTTCATAGACATAGCTGCCAGGGTTGAGTCAAAGGACACACACATCAGGAGAGTCACCACACTCAAGGAAGCCCAAAGCAGGGAGCATCCATAGGATATTTATATTTAACTGATGGTAAAATTCTCATGCAGGGGGAGAAAGGGTTTTGTTAGTGCTTTTCCTATACTGACCTTTTCAGAAATAACTTCTGACAGAACCAGTGTGCTCACTGGTGACACTAGCCAGCGTGATCACATCCTGCTGATAGGTCCCCCTGCTACCGAGAACCCAACAGCCTTGTATGTCTCGTTCTGAATGTGGTCTCTTGCTGCCCAGTAATGGGTCCTCCCACCCCCTTTGGAACATTTAATTCTTATATCTTACTCCATATTATTTATTCTGTTTAAATGTGATGTAACTGAATTACTTTAATGCAGTAGTCTATTTTGTAAATAATTAAGTGGAAATATGTGCTATGACATAATCTGCCCTTTAATCATTGTCTGGCTTGTTCACTCTGTTTGCCTGGTTCACTGATCTGGGCATGCTTCTGTCATTCGTGGCTCCTTAGTTTTGTGCAAACGCTTTTGTAAGCAGCTGGGCTCAAGGAATTTCTCCAGGCCTGCTTTCCTGTCATCTATCTTGAAGGGCCTCATGAATTCACTCCTTTCTCTGGACCTGGTAGTCTTCATATGTTAGCTGCTTCTGTTTGTCTATTCCTATTTGTACTTCTGTTCCCATAAGTACCGGGAGTTTGTATGCTCTATTTTGATGCCAGTTTTGTAACCTATATGTGGCTGCATTGAGGCTTGCACCTTGGGTTTCCCCAACTGCTGGAGTAGATAAGAGACGCCATACTCCCGCACTCACTCATAGTCGTCGATAATATAATTTGCCAAGCATATGGTGCCCTTTAGTGTCTGAGGAGTTGCAGAGGAATCAGGCAGTGAGATGCCTATCAGGGCCACAAAACTATAGCTAAAGCGTTACTGTGTATTTGGTACTGGAGTACTTGGGCAGTTAAATGTCTAGGAAAGAGTCCGCTGTGATGTAAGCATAAGCCCACATCTATAAAGGAAACACGTGAAATGGCTGACATTTTTTCCAAGCAGAAGTGATTGGAGACATTGTTCCAAGCAGAAGTGATATCGCAGCAAGTGATTATGGCACAAATCTATATATGTGACTGGTGAGGGAATACAAAGTAAAGGAATCGTCACCAAAGGATGGAATTAATTGAAAACAGGCTCTCTCGAGGAAGCATGAAGTCCTCGAACTTGATCTGTTCATAACTGTAAATCACTGTAGGTGCTTGGGGACGAAAGAGTAATGCTGGCATGGCCAGAATGACAGATGGAGAAGATAGGGCTGCAACATCAACAGATGACAGGGGATAGAGAAGCTGGATTTTGGTAATCCATGGATGTGTGGATGAGGGTGGGCGGGCAGGAATAAAGCCTGGGAACTCGCACCATATTCTGGGCGTGCTACGAAGAACAGCTTCATTCACCGTGACACAGTGACACAAGCATCGCTGGACTGGGATCCTGTCACTCGGACTGGAAGTCCTTGGAACCATCCATAACTCCTCCCTCCAGCTGGCCTCCTCCTGGAGGAGTGGACTCCCGGGTTCACTGAGGCTGTTTGAATGAGCCATTTCTAAGGAAAACAGGATATGAATGAAGAAGTGGTAATGCAATCCTTGGAAGATTTGCATCTCAGCAAAAGCAGCTGGCTCTTAGACCATTGATGGCTCATTTGCCACACGGGGGACAATTGGAAAAGGAAACCCTTCCTGGCTGGTACTGATGCCTCCTTGTACCTCTCAGGATTTCTCCTGCCCCTGCACCGGCACCACCACTGCTGAGTTCTCAATGAGTAAAGATGCATCAGATACTCTTCTTATCTGCTCTCACTGTCTCAACAATTTTGAATTTTGTAGGACTCGTTGTAAATCTGTTTATCGTAGTGGTCAACTACAGGACTTGGGTCCAAAGCCACAGAATCTCCTCTTCTAATAGGATCCTGTTCAGCTTGGGCGTCACCAGATTTATTATGCTAGGACTGTTTCTCCTGAACATTATCTACCTGTTCACCTCTCCACATGTCGAAAGGTCAGTCCACCTGTCCACTTTTTTCCTGTTGTGTTGGATGTTTTTGGAGTCTACTAGTCTCTGGCTTGTAACCTTGCTCAATGCCTTGTACTGCGTGAAGATTACTGACTTCCAACACTCAGTATTCCTCCTGCTGAAACGAAAGCTGTCCCCAAAGATCCCCAGGCTGCTGCTGGCCTGCGTGCTGATCTCTGCCTTCTCCACTCTCCTGTATGTTGTGCTCACACAGACATCACCCTTTCCTGAGTTTCTGACTGGGAGCAATGGTACAGTATGTGACATCAATAAGAGCATCTTGTCTTTGGTGACCTCCTTGGTCCTGAGCTCCTTTCTCCAGTTCATCATGAATGTGACTTCCGCTTCCTTGTTAATACATTCCTTGAGGAGACATATACAGAAGATGCAGAAAAACGCCACTGATTTTTGGAATCCCCAGACTGAAGCTCATCTGGGTGCTATGAAGCTAATGATCTATTTCCTCATCCTCTACATTCCATATTCACTTGCTACCCTGCTACAGTATCTCCCTTCCGTACAGATGGATTTGGGAGCCACATCCATCTGTATGATTATTTCCACCTTTTATCCTCCAGGACATTCTGTTCTCATTATTCTCACACATCCTAAACTGAAAACAAAAGCAAAGAAGATTCTTTGTTTCAACATATGGTGGAATTTCAGTAGTAAATAGTGGCGGGAGTCACCTCCTGGTTTGGGAGCAAGATTTTCTCCATTAGCGGTTTTCCCAATGGTCTGAGAAATTCATTTTTGTAATTATTGATTTGAGTGCCTGTCTGTCAGTTCATTCTGCAATTTAAAAAATTTAAAATATTAGGCAGGTTTTTTTTTTTTTTTTTTTTTTTCCTGAGGAGCTTGCTTGAGGCATTACTTATCATGGAGTTTGCATGAGTGTTGCATCCCTGGCTAAGTGGAAGTCACCACATTGTTCCATGGGCTACTCAAGTATAAGGGGACGTTCCCCCAAATTAAACAATACATTAGAGTTCACATCATTAAATTTTTGAGGTTCAGTTAAAGAGCCCTGGGTAAGGGCTTAGCAATGAGTGAATCAGGAGTCAGCAGACTGGCTTAAAATTAGCAAGAGGATGCAAAGAGCAAAGGAAGAAAGGAAAGGTTTAGAGAGGAAAAGGAAGAAAGAGAAAGATGAAACAGGTATATACTGTGGCAGGTGTTACAGAGAAAGCACCCTCCCCTTTTGGGTCACAGTAACTGAGCTATTATTACCAAGAAACTCTAGGAGTGAACTTCTAGGTTTGCTCTGGAAAGAAGGGAAGGGTCAGAATGGAGGGAAGTGATTAAGTATTAAAGAAGCTGAATCCAGGAGAATTCCAAGGATCTTAAAATCTAGGGAGCTAGCCTGAGGTCAAAAGCAAGTGCCAAATAGTGAAATCAATGCAATCTGAGTGCAACTTTACAAAAGACTGTACCCCGTCACATGATACGGAATTCAAGGGAAAGCCAAGAGGAGCCATTGGATTCGTGGTGGGAGCATCAGACTTTTGATGGCTAGATATCATCTGCTTATGAATTTATGTACTGAGCTGTATGGACACTGCACAATTATCCAGGAGAACACTTTTTTTTTGGAGGGGAGAGGGGTTGGAGCAGGAGGACTGGCTACAGAGGAACAGGAATCTGAAGATGGAATATTGATCAGTTTTGGGATGGGAATTGAAGGGTAATAAGTCATTGTACTTCTAAAATATTTATGTAATATTTACATGTGTCAAAATAAATAATCTTATTAAATAACATTCTCTTCATTAAATGAGAAATCTCCAAATTTTACAAATTACCTGTTATTTTCCATTCTGGACACCACAATCTTGACTGCATTATTCAGTAAGGATTACTCAAACTGATATTTTAGTCTTAAAAAAAAAAAAAAACACCAAGGTTTTCATCATGTTAGAATCTTCAGATTAGGAGATAAGAGGATTACTGAGGATGATTAAATCCATGACAGAAGAACTCAAAATGAGTAGCAGAAAGCCTTGTGGTCTCCCAGTATCTGTTCTCTTTCTTTTCTCTTCCATAGTAACAGAATTTTTAGCTACCCAGAATTTTGGCAGCAAATTACATATTACAGCTTTCTCTTCTAAGTAGGTATTATGTGTGATCAAGTTCTTCCAATAGAGTATGTGGAGAAGTGAGGTGTGTAATTTCCAGGTGGTGTCCCTAGAACAGGTATGGCCTCCTTTCCCCTTTTCCCTTTCTTTCTTCCTGCGGTCTCGAGTGCGGGATGTAATGATTGGCCATCTTGGATGAGTAGATGAAGTGACTTCCTGGGGATGGGGGAGGAATCATCCATCCTAGTTGGCTTCACAGTTTCTGATACCACAGTTTCTGCCACACCAGCTCTGGACTGTTTACTCCAGGACCATTCACGGGAAATAAATATCTCCATTCTTTCAGACACTGTAGTTTTGGGTCTCTATTGCCTTACTCAACAAACGTATGCTATACCATATTCCTTTGTTTGGGCACTTGCCCATAGTCCTCTCTGGGCAGACTTTTTAACAATGCTGTGGGTTTGGAGTTTGCTGGTTCCAATATGCTCTGCCACTAAATACTTACTAACCGGGAATTAAAAAAAAAATTTAGAGTTTATTTCTTCAAGATGTGATAACTTATATGCTCTCTAATATGCTGTATTCTCTGCCTATTAAGAGAAGGGAGGGATGTTTAAGACTCTTCATTAAGAAGAGTCACTCTCGGGGCGCCTGGGTGGCTCAGTCAGTTAAGTGTCTGACTTCAGCTCAGGTCACAATCTCACAGTTTGTGGGTTCAAGCCCCGCGTCGGGCCCTGTGCTGACAGCTCAGAGCCTGGAGCTTGCTTCAGATTCTGTGTCTCCTTCACTCTCTGCCCCTCCCCTTCTCATGCTCTCTCTTTCTGTCTCAAAAATAAATAAACATTAAAAAATTTAAAAAAAAAAAAAAAAAAAGAAGAGTCACTCTTGGAAATGAAGGGTGAGTGCCAGGGCAGTGTCTGTGTAACCTCATGAAACATACACTATGGTAGCTCTAACTTGGGGCCATTGCCATTTAACTTTGAACTGCTATAGCCCAATATTGTCTGAGCTGCATTTCTATATGCTATTTTATTGGTTCCTCACAACTTCTTAGATAATGTTGATATTACCTATTATACAGATGAAAAAGTTGAGGCACAAACAGGTATTATAAATGGCTCATAAACTAAACTAGAAAGGGGTAGATTTAAGGCTCCAATTTGCCTTCTAATTTTAAAGTCTAGTTCTTTTTGAAGTATATATACCACAAGGTGGATGGAAAGATTGGGACAGTGTAGCATCATGCCGATTTATAAAGCTTTATCTTCTAGGATAAGAAGAAAATATTCAAAAGGGTGTTAGTTGTATTAGTTGTATTTATGCTTTTTTTTTTTTTTTTGAGGAAACTCCGTACTGTTTTCCATAGTAGCTACACCAGTTTGCATTCCCACCAAAGGTAAAGAGGTTTCCCCTTTCTCCACATCCTCACCAACACTTAATTGTTTCTTGTGTTGTTGATTTTAGCCATTCTGATAGGTGTCAGGTGATATTGTAGTTTTGATTTGCATTTCCCTGATGATGAGTGATGTTGAGCATCGTTTCATGTCTGTCGGCCATCTGTATATCTTTGGAGAAATGTCTGTTTATGTCTTCTGCCCATTTTTTAATTGGATTATTTGTTTTTTGGGTGTTGAGTTATATCTGTTCTTTATATATTTTGGATACTAACCCTTTATTGGATAAGTCATTTGCAAATATCTCCTCCCACTCTGTAGGTTGCCTTTTAATTTTGTTGATTTTTTTTCCTTCCCTGTGCAGAAGCATTTTATTTCAGGTGAGATATATCTTTAAACTAAAAGTGTAGCAACATTAAAGAAGAAGCCATTTTAAAATTTATTTTGAATGTTGCAACTTGGGCAGGGATAGGCCACTAGAAAGGTGATGGGACAGTGGATATAGTTTATGCATGAACTAAGTGAAATTCTTATCCATTCTAAGGATTTTTACTTTTTCATTTCAAAACCACTTAAAAAAATTTGAGTATAGTTGACACACAATGTTGCATTAGTTTCAGGTGTACAACATAGTGATCGGACAAGTTTTTGTATTTGCTGTGCTTACCGCAAGCCTAACTAACTACCACCTGTCACCATACAAGCTATTGCAACATCATTGTATTCCCTATGCTGTGCCTTTTGATCTTGTCATTTGTTCATTCTGAAACTAGAAGCTTGTACCTTTCACTCCCCTTCACCCATTTTTCCTGTCCCCTCATCACCCCCCTCAACCATCAGTTTGTTTTTATGGGTCGTTTCAAGGACTTTAAAAGTTTCTTTACGTTGCCTAAATGTTACTTAAACATGTGTGACTTTGGGCTTTCCTAATCACTATTACTAGCATTTTGTCCGTGAGCCATTTTCAGTTTCAGTTGTTTAAAGAACAAACAAATGAAAGAAGGGGTTTAGAGGAAGGAGACATTAGTCGTTGAAAGCATGAACTGAATGTAACTTTTAAGATAGCCCTAAATGCAAGAGCCTGCAGGTTAAACTGAAGCTTACGGAAGGTATTTAAAATAAATTTCTCAATAATGTTCTTGTTTTGTAAGTTAGAGCTGGAGCCGGAGCTGGAGTTGGAGCCTCTAGTCTAGCCTGCTGCTTCTCAAGGAGGGCCAGAGAGGTGAGAAGCAGCCGGGATCTGCGGGGAATTCTATTCACATTTTGTATGCTCTGCCTCCCATTTCTCTTGGGTGGGTGTAGAGGGGGAAGCAGTAGTTTGACAAAACTCCCAGGGATTTGAATAGCTGGCCCTTGGCCAGTTTTATTCTCTGAGGGAAAAAGTGTGAAAGGGAACTCGGCATCTGTGTAAGAATTTGCCTGGCAAGGAAATTAATAACAAGGAAGTGATGTGAGTTAATGGAGGTTGGGGTGGAAGGGGAGGGAGAGAGCATGGAGGGTAAGGATGACAGCAGGGGAGGGGCAGACTGCACACCATCCTCCCTTAGCTAAGTGGGGTGGGGGTGGGGGTGGGGTCAGTCTTCTGGGGAAGCACCAATTTTAACAGGTCACAACAGGCTTTTGTTCTCTGGATTATGGCTGGGGGCTATAAAGGGCCTGGGAAAAGGCAAGCCTGTAACCCTGTGTGGGTAGGAAGGAGCAAGAGGCTCTGGGTAAATGACTTGATGTGTGTATACACGTCTTGCGTGCAGACGAGGTGTCTCAACACAGGTACACGCTTGATTTGTTTGATAATACTTCTGACCTGTTTTAAATACAGGAAAATTATTTATCTCAGTTTTGCTGCTTTCACAGTTGGGACAATGACAATGTAATGATGATCTGAATCCAGACATCTCAAGAGAGGAAATAGTGGAAGATACTGATATTGATATTACTCTCGAACTCCTACTGACCTCTCTATGCTGCTGACTTCTGTCAAAGGCCTGGGCTAATCATAATCTGTCTCTCATCTTTATTTTTGCTTCCCAGAAGTTCTGGAATTATATAGAGCCCATCATCTTCCTTTAGAAACAGCAACTGAATTCATCCTGTATTTGCACAGCGTGAATATTAGCAGACTTCAGGCACTCTCCTACTTTACTTATTTTATTTACCTTCAAGTTAATTAGCATATGGTGCAGTATTGGTTTTAGGAGTAGTCTCTATTGAAAGGAATGATAGTGGAGACAAATCACCAAGGAAGGAAAGAAAAATAGCGTTAATTGGGTAATACTATTTTCTAGGCACAAAGCTAGGTAATTTCATAAGCCCTTTTATCATCACAATAGCCACGTGAGGCAAATTGTTAAACATCAGAATTTTTATAAAGAGGAACCTGAAGCTCTAAGAAGCCAATTGACTGGTTAAGGCCATAGCTACTAACTGGTTGAGTCAGGCGGCAAACTCAAATCTTTTTGAAGCACCTTGCCTTTCTGTGAATGGCCACGAGCACTCCACTTATAAGTTCTGCCCCCAGGGAGTTAGTCCTGAGGTTTGTGTCCCAAGGAGGGCTGGTGCCCATGCGCTATGTGTGATCACTTGGCTGTGGCTGAGCGGATATTCAGAAGGCTCCACCTGCCCTCTCTCTTGCCCCTTTTCTTAGCCTGATCTTACAAGTCATGGGAAGACCCTAGTCTTCTCTAGAAAAACACAGTTCTCAAACTGTTAAAAACATAAGTGTTCATGCAAATGGCTTCATGTCACTGTGTTTTATATAACTTGTCAAAAATAAAGTTGTGATTTTTTATTTTATTTTACAGAAAAGTTCCAAAAGGAGTACAGAGAGTTCCCAGATTTCCCTCATTCAGTTTTCCTGATGTTGATACCTTACATAAGCTGGGGCACTGGCTACCTGCTCATCCAAAGCCAAGTGCTCCCAGGTTCACATTAGCACCAGCCCTCAGGGGAGCACAAATCAGCATGGATACATCGATTGTTAACTAAACCACAGACCTCATTCAGATTTTTCCAGTTTTCACACTCATGTTCTTATTCTGTTCCAGGATCCAATCCGAGATATCATGTTGCATGTAGTTATCGGGTGCTCTTAGTCTCTAATGGTCTTTGATATTTCTCAATCATGCATTGTTTTCATGATCATGAAACATTTTGTAAAATGTCCCTCGATCTGAGTTTGTCTGATGTTAGACTGAGGTTGTGGGCCTTTGGGGAGGAGTCCAGCAGAGATGAGGCACCCTTCTCCTCATGTAACACCGGGGGATAATGATATCATCTTGACTTCTCGCTGGTCGTGTTCACTTTGACTGCTTGGTTAAGGTGGTGTTTGCTGGGTTTCTCCACTGTCAGGTTTGGTTACTCTGTTCCCTTTTCCAGTGTCTCTTGTTTAGGAGTCTCCCAAGTCCATCGCACTCTCAAGAGAAGGGGAATTAAGCTCCGCCTCCTAGAGGGTCCCCCAGCTTCCGTCTGCTGTACTTACCTCTCTCTCCAAATTTTCATACTCATGGAGGCAGACAAAAATACCCCCTGTACTCTCATCTTCCAAGCCCCTCACCCCCGTGCTTTTATTCCATTCAGTTTCTCCACCCCAGCCTGCTACTGATTCTTATCATAATCTTCCTCGAAGATTGTGATCCTTGCTGCATGCAGGGCCTGGGACTGCACTCCTCCTCCTCCCTCCAAATCCCTACCTGAAAGCCAGTACCCAAGAAGCGGTACTGACCCACTGAGCAAGAACTCCACTGCTTCATAAGGTGGTGGGGAAGGAAGCTGGAAAGACTATGAATATATACACTTTGATAATTTCTGTTCCTGTTACACATGACTCAGTCTGCTCAATTCAGAATTGCAGAATGTCTCATGCAGCTCATTAAGAGAAACTTTGCTCAGGTTCACAGCTGCTACAGAAGAGTTGCCTCAAAGCCGTCTAGGAGCAAAGTAGGTACAGTCCTGGGAAGCACTGTGAATAGGAATACAGCATGTTCGAGTCACTGAGATAAGTCAGATGGGGCATGGGGAAGAAGCTGTACTCAGCCTGGCAACATGGTGGAGGAAGGGCATTTTTTGGGTGAAGATGTCAGATCTGAGTGTTTGGAAGTGCTGCCTGTTCTTTGTTTCTTTTCTACCTATACCTTTTAAACTGCTTATTTTTTTTTGACTAAAAATGCATGTATTTAAGGCTTACAATAGGATGAATTGATATACATATACATAGTGAAGAGATGACTGAAGTCAAACTCGTTAACATGCAATCACCTCACACGGGTACCATTGTTGTGTGTGTGACGAGCGCACCTGAAATGTCCTCTCTCAGCACATGCCCAGCAGTCAGTACAGTCTTACTGACCCGGTCAGTATGCTGTCCGTCAGATCTCTAGACTTACCCATCCTACGTAACACCTCCCCATCTCCTCCGCCTCCTCACCCCTGATAGCTGCCATTCTGCTTCTTTCTACTCGACTTTTTATATTCCACATAGAGGTGAGGTCATGCATTCTGTTTCGTATGTGTGTCTGGCTTATTTCACTTAGCATAGTTCCTTTTAGGTTCATCCATATTGTTGCAAATGGCAGGATCTCCTTTATTAAGGCTGAATAACACACACACACACACACACACACACACACACACACACACACACAAACACACAGACACACTCACACATGCACATCTTTCTCAGCTTTCAATGGTGTTATGTCCAATAAATTCATCGTTTATTTTATTTTATTTTTTTTTAAATTTTTTTTTTTTCAACGTTTATTTATTTTTTGGGACAGAGAGAGACAGAGCATGAATGGGGGAGGGGCAGAGAGAGAGGGAGACACAGAATCGGAAACAGGCTCCAGGCTCTGAGCCATCAGCCCAGAGCCCGACGCGGGGCTCGAACTCACGGACCGTGAGATCATGACCTGGCTGAAGTCGGACGCTTAACCGACTGCGCCACCCAGGCGCCCCAATAAATTCATCGTTTAAATCACATGTTGAAAACATTATGGCTTAGCCTAGCCTACCTTAAATGTGATCAGAACACTTACATTAGCCTATAGTTGGGCCAAATTATCTAATATAAAGCCTGTTTTATAACAATGTGTTGAATATCTCATGTAATATGTTGACTACTCTACTGAACATGAAAAAACGAATGGTTGTCAGTTTATCAGCTTACCTCTGTGATTGTGTGACTGGCTGGGAGCTGTGGCTCATGCCGCTGGCTAGCATCACGAGACAGTGTCATACTGTATATCCCAGGAAAAGATCAAAATTCAAAATTTTAAGTACAGTTTCTACTGAATGTGTATCCCTTTTGTGCCATTATGAAGTCAAGAAATGGTAAGTTGAAGCATTGTAAATTGGACGCTGTCTCTCTCTATATGTCTGTCTGTCTATCATTTATCTATGACAATTTCTTTATTCATCTGTTGATGGAAATTTAGGTTGTTTCCGTATCTTGACTAATATGATTAATGCCCCAATAAATATGGGAGCACAGATATCTTTTTGAGATCCTGAGGAGGGATTGCTGGATCATATGGTAGTTCTATTTTTATTTTTTTAAGAAACCTCCATACTGTCATCTATAATAGCTGTACCAATTTACGTTCCCACCAAAGGTGTGTAAAATTTCTCTTTTCTCCACGTCTTTACTAATACTTTTTATCTTTTATTTTCTTTTGATAACAGCCATTGTAATGATCTAAAGTGATATTTCATTCTGATTTTGACTTGCATTTCCCTGATGATTAGTGATGTTGAGCACCTTTTCATGTACCTGTTAGCCATTTATATGTCTTTTTTGGAAAAATGACCGTCTTAGGTCCTTTGCCTATTTTTTAAATTGGGTTGTTTGCTTTTTTGCTATTGAATAGTATGTGTTCCTTACATATTTTGGATAGTAACCCCTTATCAGATGTATGGTTTTCAAGTATTTTCTCCCAATTTATAGGCTGCCTTTCATTTTGTTGATTGTTTTCCTTGTTGAGCAGAAGCTTATTCATACTGTTATTCTATATAGGATAGACTGCTTTGTTGTGCTGAGTAGAAAGCCGTAGTTTACTTTCCCCCTCTGAGGGTCTCTTCTGGTGCTTGTATTCCCCTTGGTCTCTCATGGACTTTCTTTCCTTGGTTCAGGTACTGTGAGGATGGCTGAAAGCCCAGAGCAGTGGAATAGTAGGCATATGAATGGAAGGGACTTTGGTAGAAAGAGGTGTGGTAGTGTTATGGCCAACGTGGTCGGGTTGCATCAAAAGTAGAAACCAAGTGGTTGTTCTGGTAAACTAGAGAATGCTGAGGTTGTTACTCTCCAGATACAGTCCTTCGTTTCAGCCCTTGGTTTGGGGGCTGATATGCTGAGCAATTCATTCTGTATGGAAATGAACTCGTAGTGTGATTCCCAGATTTCTCTCCACGCTGACCTCCTCTAGCACTGATTATGCAGCAGTAAATACTTATCCTGTCTCCTAGTTGTTTTCATTCATTTTCTCACCCTATCCTTTTCTTTTTCCCTGCTGTTGGAACAGGCCTTTGTATGTGTATAAATACAACTCTATGGTTATATGCTCAAGGTATAAACATGTTAAAACAGTATTGATTATTTGCCTCTCCCACTAGAATGTGAGCTCTGTGACACTAGGGACTTTGTTTTTTGGCCATTATCTCCCCCAAGACTGGACTAGGGGCCTGGCACACGGTAGACATTTGATAAATATTTGCTAAAGCATTCATAAATGTTGTACTTTCCCTGTTTATACCATGAGGTGCTTTGCATTTGCCACTGGTGAGATTCTCAGAATGTCTATTTTGGTTTGGCGGAGTTGGGTGGGTGGGAACAAGTTTCCAGGGTACCTACGGATTTTACTTGCTTCCTTTGGAAGGGTGGTCTGTAGCTGTGGCTTGTTCCTCATCTCAGATTCCAGACCAGCTTCATGCACATGGAAATGGAAGTGAGACTCTTACCTTCCAGAACATTACTTGTGTTCACAGCTTTGCCTTCTTTGCCAGAGAATGGATTTCAAAAGGACAGTGACAGAATCTGAACTCTGAGAAGTGAAATGTTCCGCTCTAATACTCCATCACTCGTAGGGGATCTGAGGCTCAGCCAGGAGCCACACACATTCATCACTGAAGCAGGGAATCTTTTGGGACATCAGTGAGACCCCTGTCCCCAGCAATGCTGTCTGCTGCCCTAGCACTGCTGATGGTGGTGGCAGTGGCCGAATTTCTCATTGGACTGGTTGGGAATAGAGTCCTTGTGATCTGGGGTTTTGGAGAATGGGTCAGAACATGTAAAGGGATCCCTATACAAACTCACTGTCCTGGGTGTGGTGGCTGTCAGTGTCTTCTACTGCAGGAAGATCCTGACCTTTGTTAAAAGGTCTGCTCATGGCTGAAGCAGAGGGTCTGCGGCTGGGTTTTGTTTTCTTCTAAAGTCTTTCAAGATCACTTTGCACTTTCTTCTACACCCATGTTGCCGCCGCCATCATTTTCTTCTTCTCCTTCTCCTCCTCCTCCTCCTCCTCCTCCTCCTTCTTCTTCTTCTTCTTCTTCTACCATATCTTATTTATTTATTATTTTAATTCCACCAGTGGTCATCCCAACAGGTGCCCTCCTCAATGCCCATCACCCACTTTCCCCTCTCCCACACCCCCCATCAACCCTCAGTTTGTTCTCAGTATTTAAGAGTCTCTTATGGTTTACCTCCTTCCCTCTCTATAACTTTTTTCCCCCTTCCCCTTCCTCATGGTCTTCTGTTAAGTTTCTCAGGATCCACATATGAGTGAAAACATATGGTATCTGTCTTTCTCTGCCTGACTTATTTCACTTAGCATAATACTCTCCAGTTCCATCCACGTTGCTACAAATGGCCAGATTTCATTCTTTCTCATTGCCAAGTAGTATTCCATTGTATATATAAACCACATCTTCTTTATCCATTCGTCGGTTGATGGACATTTAGGCTCTTTCCATAATTTGACTATTGTTGAAAGTGCTGCTATAAACATTGGAGTACAAGTGCCCCTGTGCATCAGCACTCCTGTATCCCTTGGGTAAATTCCTAGCAGTGCTATTGCTGGGTCATAGGGTAGGTCTATTTTTAATTTTTTGAGGAAACTCCACAGTGTTTTCCAGAGCAGCTGCACCAGTTTGCATTCCCACCAACAGTGCAAGAGGGTTCCCATTTCTCCACATCCTCTCCAGCATCTATAGTCTCCTGATTTGTTCATTTTAGCCACTCTGACTGGTGTGAGATGATATCTCAGTGTGGTTTTGATTTGTATTTCCCTGATAAGGAGTGACGTTGAGCATCTTTTCATGTGTCTGTTGGCCACCTGGATGTCTTCTTCAGAAAAGTGTCTATTCATGTCTTCTGCCCATTTCTTCACTGGATTATTTGTTTTTCGGGTATGGAGTTTGGTGAGTTCTTTATAGGTTTTGGGTACTAACCCTTTGTCCGATATGTCATTTGCAAATATCTTTTCCCATTCCATCGGTTGTTTTTTAGTTCTGTTGACTGTTTCCTTTGCAGTCCATGCTGCCTTCTTAAGAAGCTAGCCTAGCCTTCCTCCTTTTTTCTTATTCAATTACTCTTTCTCCTCATTTCCTCATAGTTTCTGGCCTGGTTTGACCACTGTATTTGTTTTCTATTTGCCGTGTAGCAACACATACCTAGCTGTTTAAAACAGCATACACATTTATGTCCCAGTTTCTGTGGATAAAGAGTCCAGGCACAGCCTAAGTGGGCCCTCTGTGCAGAGTCTTAAAAGCTGTAATCAAGATGTTGACTAGGCTGATTTTTTGGAGCTCAGGGTGCTTTTCCAAGCCCACTCATTGTTTGCAGAATTCAGTTCCTTGTGGTTGTTAAACCAAGGACCCTGTTTTCCTACTGGCTGTCTTCTGGGGTCCCATCTCAACACCCCACAGTTTATTGCCATATGTCTTTCTCATGGTCTGGTGAGATTCTTTAAGGCCAGAAGGAGGGCCCAGTTTCTCTTTCCAAACTTTGACTGATTAGGTTAGATCTGCTCAGTAATCTTTGAGTAGCTCAAATGCAAGTGATTTAATTACATTTGCAGAAGTCCTTCATCTTTGCCATATAATATAACCCAATCACAGAAGTGATAAGCTGTTTTATTCATAGTCCTACTACTGCTCAAGGATTATTCAGGACATGTCCACCAATGGGTGGAAATGTTAGAGGCTATCTTATAATTTGCCCTTCTACAAACATCTGTGTTGGGCTGGTCCCAAGGAAGTTGGAATCTGGAAAATAAATGAATCACTTTTCCTATATTTCTTTTTTAAAACTTTTTTTTTTAACGTTTATTTATTTTTGAGACAGAGAGAGACAGAGCATGAACGGGGGAGGGTCAGAGAGAGAGGGAGACACAGAATCTGAAAGAGGCTCCAGGCTCTGAGCTGTCAGCACAGACCCTGACGCGGGGCTCGAACCCACAGACCGCGAGATCATGATCTGAGCTGAAGTCAGCCGCCCAACCGACTGAGCCACCCAGGCGCCCCTCCTATATTTCTTGATTAACTGTACTAGTCTTTTTTTGCTTATTTGAGCTCATTTCCTTTCTGTAAGACTCCAGTATGAGATATATGCTGAGTCATGTGTGTGTGGATAATTGATCATAAAGGAAAGATGGCCTTAAAGACCTTGATTAGCAGTAATGGTTCCTTTCCCTAACTTACATTTTTAAAAAATTATTTGGCACCTAAATATACTGTGTTTTTATTCTCTGATTGTTTTCTTCCTTAAAACTTCCCCTACTTTCCTCTTTGATAATGAAATATATTCTACTTTGTTATTATTTTTTTGGTAATGAAATATATTTTAAATTCAGCTGTATCCAGCTCTCATGCTTATATGTTCAAAGTACTTTTTATGAGAATAAAATTAATTTTTTATAATATAAGCTCACATTTGGCACTGTATAAAACCTGAGAACGGGGGAGCCTGGGTGGCTCAGTCGGTTGAGCGTCTGACTCTGGATTTCACCTCGGGTCATGATCCCAGGGCTGTGGGATTGAGCCTTACATCAGGCTTCATGCTAAGTGTGGAGTCTGCTTAAGATTCTTTCTCTCTGTCCCTCTGCCCCTCTCCCCTATTTGTGCTCTCTCTCTAAAAAAAGCCCCCAAGCCCCCCCCCCCCCAAAAAAAAAACAACCAGAGAATGTTTGGATTTGGTCTTCTTACTGTATTATGTGCTGGTGTCTAGATGCTAGCCCATGACCCTTGAGAAGGGGAGTTGGTGTCTATGGTCCTGCTTCAAATCTCTGAGTGTAGGTTCAGTGTGTTCATGTGGGTGCAAATACGGAGGGGTCATAACTTCTAAATTCTCTGTGCCTGGTTACAGCTATTCAGTTTTAGAGGACAGGTTCCAGAAGGGCAAGGCCAAATCCAGATTTTGTAGTATGAAAACTTACCTTGAGTGTGGCATCACCCTCCGGGGATCTGAAGCTCAGCCAGGAGCCACACACATTCATCTGTTGAGGCAGGACATTTTCTGTGAAGGAAGTGAGAGACTCCTGACCCCAGCCATACTGTCTGCCGCCCTAGCACTGCTGATGATGGTGAGAGTGGCCGAATTTCTCATTGGCCTGGTTGGAAATGGAGTCCTTGTGGTTTGGAGTTTTGGAGAATGGGTCAGAAAATTCAACGGGTCCTTATACAACCTCATTGTCCCGGGCCTGGCCGTTTGTTGATTTCTCCTGTGGTGGCTGATTATGATGGACTTAACCCTGTTTCCGCTTTTCCAGAGCAGCCGTTGGCTTTGCTACCTCAGTGTCTTCTGGATCCTGGTTAACCCAGGCCAGCTTGTGGTTTGCCACTTTCCTCAGTGTCTTCTACTGTAGGAAGATCACAGCCCTTGAACACCCTACCCTGTCTGTCTATGGCTGAAGCAGAGGGCCTATCGCCTGAGTCTCTGGTGCCTTCTGGGGTACCTCATGATAAATTTGTTACTTGTGGCCCACATTGGCTTAACATCCAAAATCCTTCCCAAGGCAACAACAGCATTATGTGCACCCTTTCAAACTGGTACTACATGTATATATTAAAGCTCACTGCAGGAAGCGGGTTGCCTTTCATGGTGTTTCTTGTTCCTTCTGGGATGCCGATTGATTGTCTCTTTGTGTAGACACCACAAGAAGATGAAGGTGCATACAGCTGTAGGAAAGATGCTTGGGCCCACCCTCACATCACTGCCCTGAAGCCCTTGACCTGCTTCCTTATCCTTCGCGTGGTTTATATCCTGGCCAGCCCCTTTCCCATCACCTCCAAGTATTCTGCTAATCTCCCTGTTGTCTTCATTTCCAAGACCCTCATGGCTGCCTGTCCTTCTCTTCATTCTGTCATATTGATCATGGGGAATCCCAGGATGAAGCAGACGTGTTAGAGAATCCTGTGGAAGATATTGTATGCTTGGAGATCCTGAGGCCCTTGATCTGGAGAGAAACGAGTGCTCAGAATACTCTTTTGAGTCAGTTTTTGGTAGCTGTTTATAAGGGAGCTGACATTCATGTCTGTAAAATTTTTTCTTCTCTGACACCAAATCAACAGATGATCTACAGGAAGTACAGAATAAAAACTAATACTGTTTCACTGTTAGCACTGTAAAGTATAATTGTTTTATTGTATTATAGAAATCAAGACTGGGGCTTTATGTTTGGTAAAATAGGTGTTATATTCTGTTTACATATACCAAATAATTCATTTCTTTTTAAATTGCATATTTAAGTTGTGTTTTTCCTATTATAGGGAACAGAGATTAGGAGCAATTAATATAGAGATCGATCATTTTTATTAAGTTTCACTTATCCACTAATGTTAGTCATTTTAGGTAAGTTTTTTAAAAAAAGAAGTTATCGGGGAGCCTGGGTGGCGCAGTCGGTTAAGCGTCCGGCTTCAGCCAGGTCACGATCTCACGGTCTGTGAGTTCGAGCCCCGCGTCAGGCTCTGGGCTGATGGCTCAGAGCCTGGAGCCTGTTTCCGATTCTATGTCTCCCTCTCTCTGCCCCTCCCCTGTTCATGCTCTGTCTCTCTCTGTCCCAAAAATAAATAAACGTTGAAAAAAAAAAAAAAAGAAGTTATCAAATAATTTTCCCATTTCTCTACGGTAGTAGGTCTAGTTACCTAACTGAAAAACAAAACAAAATATCTTTATATTTCTAGAAGTTTCTTTGAGTCCTAGACTTGCCTTTTAGGATAAAAGTCAGTTGGCTGCCATGTTCTATATTAAACTCCAAAGCCCAGGACCTAGACTGGAGCAAGATGGGAGTGGCGGCCACTTGCTTCTGCTCACAAAAAAGGACACTTCTCCCTGAATGTGTGAAGCTTCATCTTCCTTGGTCAACTAGCCATCCTGACTGTCTGCTCTGGTTTCCCTGCAGGCTGAAATCAGAGTTTTAGCATACTAAGTCTTTGAGTTGGATGGAGATCATCTAGAATGTCAAATCCATGGCAGCAGGAACTGCGTCTCTTTTTGTTTTCTCCTAGGTTATTGATGCCTAGAATACCACCTAGAATATAGTAAGTTAGTATTTTCTAAATTATCAATTAGTTACATTAACTAGTCTTACAGTTCCTCTTTTTTTTTAATGTGTATTTTGAGAGAAAGAGTGAGAGAGAGCATGCATGCGCGTGAGCAGGGGAGGGGCAGAGAGAGAGGTGAGAGAGAGAATCCCAAGCAGGCTCTGTGCTGTCAGCATGGAGACCAGCACAGGGCTTGAACTCATGAACTGTGAGATTGTGACCTGAGCCAAAACCAGGAGTCAGACGCTTATCCAATTGAGCCACCCAGGCGCCCTTTACAATTCCTCTTTTATTTTATAAAGAAACGGAGAGCCCTGGGGCGCTTGGGTGGCTCGGTCTGTTGAGCGTCCGACTTTGGCTCAGGTCATGATCTCACGATTCGTGAGTTTGAGCCCCGCATGGGGCTCCGTGCTGACAGCATAGAGCCTGGAGCCTGCTTTGAATTCTGTGTGACTCTCTCTCTCTGCTCCTCCCCTGCTCATGCTCTTTCTCTCTTTCTTCTTCTTCTTCTTCAAAAAAAAGAAAAAAGAAAAAAAAAAAAAAAGAAAGTGAGAGCCCATGGCAGTTCTGGGACCAAAACTCAGTTTCCTGGCTCTGGGTCCTGGGCTTATCCCCTGACATCATGGTACCATGTAAACAAGCTAGCTTTGCTTGAGGCTTCTCTGAATCCCATCCTTCTTTTTATGAACTTTCTCAGTCTTCCTTTTAGCCTTGTTTGAACACATTTCTTTTGATTCAGTTCCAGGGGATCTGGAATTCAACTGATAAACCTAACATTTTGTTCACTTCTCTTGAACCATGCTAATTAATCCACTTTTACTTATCTGTTCTCCCCAACATGTGTCTTTTCCTTACCTAAAGCTGAGAACTGAAATACATGCTAGACACATGTGGATGTTAGTCACCATTCAGGGAGAACTCGCTTCTCTGATGTCACTGTGAGTTGGGTGAGGTCCGGCACTGTCTTTTTGTCTTCTGGGAATGATAATATCCATCCATTTCAAGTAGAGACGCTTCCCCTTGGTTGTATTTTTAGTAGTAGGATGAACTTTCCATTATGCCATGCCTATATCTATCCAGATGTCCTTTATGACCAACTGTTGCAATAACGATAATAATAGTACCAACCATTTGTGTCAGGCTTTCCATTTTATCAGGCATTCTCATATATTGTCCATTATCTCGTTTGATTTTAGTAACAACTCCATGTAGTTAGCATTTCTATCTTTATGTTATAGGTCACAAAACTCAGGCTGGAGCAGTGATTTGCTCAAGATCATCAGCTGGTAAACTTCGCCGGTAAAACATTCCCAGAGTTTGGACCACAGGTCTTGTGCTCTTTCCAGTAAACCTTAAGTTCCTCTTGTTCGTGCTTATAAGACTTCATGCTAGGATTAGCCGGTGGAATGCCCAAGTTTATGAGTGTGTTTCAACAGGTGAAATAACTAATCTTTCAAGTTTGGTATTGGTGGGTTGCCTGGGAGCCGAGATCCCCAATCACAACTGAAGTTTCTATGACTTGCTTTTCCTAGGGACAAAACACTTGCATTTACCCACTTTTAGGGACTGGATTTTCTTCCTTTTCTCAACATGATTTAGTTCATGATGTGGTGAGGCTGCTTTGTATTTTATCCAAGGAAACAAATCAGAAGGCAAATCTGTGCTCTTGAATTGATTCCGATGTAATTGCATCTTTCCTAATTTGCATTCTCAGAGCTGCAACTGGAACCACGTGCACATGTGTGCGTGTGCGTGTGCGTGTGTGTGTGCGTGTGTGTGTGTGTGTAGACATTACTAGCCTTCCTTTCTATTATGCAGTAGGATCTGTGATGATGCAGCCTACAGGAAGTCTAAAAAGTTTCAAAAAGTAACGAGTTTTCATTCAGCTCCCTATTATTAGTCCTACTGCCTGGATATGGTCATATTTTGCCATTTGCCATAGTTCTTCTAGTGATTATTTTCTCAACTCGATTTTGCTTTCTTACTTGGTTTATAAACTTTGAACTATAACTTTTGAAGCCCATTCATCAAAGTTTGGGCATTATCTCAACCCAAACCATTCCCCTCTCCTAAATTTGATTTGTTTTATTTATTTGTCATTAAATTTATAACTTTAAGTAATATGTTTTCAACTTTTCTGTTTTGAACTTTAACTTCTGACAGTATCTATAGAATCTGAGCTGTAGAAGGAAGAAATTAGTGCCTCAGCTGTCCTGTACTTTTCCCATAGCCCACCTCATGTCCAACTTCAAATGACTTAAGGAGAAAATACATCTGTTGGAAGAAATTGGCTGTCTCACAGAATCAGTGGGAAGGCTGGAAAGTCAAGATCAGAATGGGAACCAAGAGAATATAAACAGCTGAGAACACAACCAGGTCACTCTATAGGGACTGATGCTGGCACTTTGCTCTCACATTTCTACTGTCGGCATTGTGTCTGTGACACTGCCCCACCTTTGAGAGTGTGTCCCTCTGAGTCACAGCTCCAAGGTCCAAAGTCCTGCCTGTGAGCCTCTGGTTGGCTGATTCTAGGTCACACACCTGCCCTAGTCAACAGGCTCTGGGGCGAGGAAAAATCTGATTTCTTTTTGGTTTCTGAAATATGTATTTTTAAGTTAAATGAAATGCAGTACTCAAGAATTAGATTAAGGAGCAGAATTGATGTGGCTGATGGTGAGCTAATGAAGATTTATAATCTGAACTGGAAGTTCAGCTCAAAGAACTCTCTCAGAAGGTAGCAGGAAGCATAAAAAGATGGAAAATGTAAAAGAAGAGAAAAGCTATATGGCACATAGAAATAATGGAATAATTATTGTGTGACTGGAGTCCCAGAGGAGATGGGAGAAATGAGGGGAAGGAATGAAATGGTTGAAGAATTAATGACCAAGGATTGAAAGACACAAAAGGATGTCAAACAAAACAGAGAAGGTGGGGGGAGCCTTCATGTTTAAGCACATTACAGAAGAATTTAAAAATATCAGAGAGGAAAGTTTACAAGGATATCATAAGAATATTTCAAAGAAAAGTTCATAAAACTTTGAGGAAGAGTAGATCACAACTATGACACTCCTCAGTAGAATGCAGAAAAAAATTTTGCATTACGTTCTATTTTAGTATTTTATTCTTATTTTCAAATAACACCAAGAAGAAAAGTTTAGAAGTATTTTTCTGACTAGTGACCTATTTTTGTATTGATTATATACAGGGGGTCAATTATAAAAATGTCAGTGAAGGCTTAGTGGGTTGATGATCATGAAGTTAGTGAGCAAATTCTGAAATGTTTTAGCAATCAAGGAAGATCTTGAAGTTCTAAAGGATTTGGCAGGAATGTGAAGTCACATTCACACTTGTATTAAGGGAGTCAATGTTGTGTATAACTGGAAATGATTCTAAGTATCTAGCACAAATAATTGCCAGTGCTACAATATGTGATAGAGGGAAGTAATGGAAATGGGAGAAATAGACCAAAAAAATCAGCATATAGATTGAAGACAAAAGAAACTATTGGTAAGGAAAGCCTTACCAATATATGGCTTTTAAGAAAAAATCTGAAAACGTAACTGAAGTGCTTTCCTTTGGTGGGAATAGTAGAGTGGCTTCAAGAACCTCTACATTCTACACCACGTTAAGTTACTGGAAAAATTGTGAATAAAGATTAGGTATCTGCGAAAACATTCATCCAGTGTTGTTGTTTTTTTTTTTTTAAGTGTGTTGTTAGATGAGGCCTTCTCTGATTCAGATTTTTAAATTGTAATGAAACTGATCTCTAGAAATTACTGCCCTCAAAGATTTGAAGGAAGAACAAACCCCAGTTTAAGGGTTGTCAATTATGTGACTGATGCTGAGTGCAAAGGCTGGCTGAGACACATCTTTGTAGGACTTTTTTTTTTTTTTTTTTTTTTGCATTTATTTTTCTCTGTCATCCTTGCACAGGGGCCATGCTAATCTTTCTGTATTGTTTCACTTTAGTATGCGTGCTGCTGAAGTGAGCACTCTTTTAGGATTTTTATTAGGATTGTTTTTATTTCAGTTGGTGCTCTGGTTACAAAGATGCATAAGTTTTCAGTAGTATAATTCAATGTTATTTTCCTCACAAGCTCTTTAATTTTTCTGTATATGATTTTATAGAGTTTGAAGTTTTATAAGAACACATATACCACTGTATAGCAGAAAAGGCTTTTTTTTTGGTCATAAATTCATGAGGATTAAATGAATTAATATATGCGAAGTGCATAGAAGAGTGCCTGGTGCATAGTAGTAACTATAAATATTTACCCTCAATGTTATTATTATACTAGTCTTTGGGAAAAATAATTTTAAATATTTGCACTGGCAAGGAATAATTAGAGATACAGAAAGTAGTATATAAATGCCAGATAAATGTGCTTTGGCAGTGGCTTCCTGAGTATGTGGGTACTTCATCATCCCTTGTTATTTCCTTTAACCTTGCCTACATCTTCATAAATCTTTTGTTAAATTCTCTTATCTCTTTGTGTGTATTGCTTCTTCTGACATATATATTAAAAAGTTGTTTGTTTTTTGAAAAGACTTACAAGATAGTAAATCTTGAATATAGAAAGTCCTAGGGAATTCATGATAAATAATAAACAACTTCAGAAAGGTTACAGAATACAAGGTCAATATACAAAAATCAGTTGTGTATCTGTGCACTCGTAATGAATATGTTAAAAATGAAATTAAGAGGACATTCATTTACAGTTAATTTAGAAAGAATAAGATACATAGGAATGTTTTAATAGAAGTATAATACACCCTGAAAACTTTAAAACATTGTGAAAGAAATTAAAGAGACCTAAATAAATGGAACGACATCCCGTGTTCATGGATTAGAATACTTAATATTGTTAATATGTCAGTATTCCCCAAATTGATCTACAGATAAATACAATCCCTATGTGAATCCCAGTTGGCTTTTTTTTCCCCAGAAATTGACAAGCTTGTCCCAAAATTTATATGATTTTTCTGGAGACCCATAATAACCCAAAGAATTTTGGAAAAGAACAAATTTGGGGGGCTTCACACTTCCCAATTTCAAAATTTAGTTCAAAGCTATAGTGATCAGGACAGTGTGGTACTTGTGTAAGGACAGAATATGAATGAATGGGACAGAATCTAGAGTCCAGAAGTAAACCCTCACACTATGGTGAAATGACTTTAGTCAAGGGTGCCAAAACAATTCAACAATAAAAGAAATATTTTCAGCAAAGTTTGCTGGAACAGCTGGATACCCACATAGAAAAGAGTAAAGTTGATCCGTATTTCACACTGTTCAAAAATTGACTAAAAATATATCATGGGCCTAAGTGTAATACCTACAATTACACAACTCTTAGGTACAAACTTATGGTGATAAATCTTGGTGACCTTAGGTTAAGCCACGGTTTCTTAGATATGACACCAGAAATACAAGTAACAACAACAAAATAGATAAATCAGACTTCAACAATTAAAAAAGACATTTGTGTTTCAAAGGACACCATCAAAAAAGTAAAAAGGCAACTATAGAATAGGACAAAATATTTGCATATTTGCAAATAATAAGGGACTAGTATCTGAGATATATAAATAACTCTTATACCTCTATCGTAAAAAGACCTTCTAATAAAAAACTGGACCTGAGGCTTTGAATAGTTATTTTTTCAAAGAAGGTATACCGATGGCCCACAAGCACACGGAGGTGGCCAACATCCTTAGTCGTTAAGGAAATGCAAGTCACAACCACAATGAGATAGCACCTCATACCTACTAGGTGGCTATAATAAAAAAGACAATACTACATGTTGGTGAAGATGTGAAGAAATTGGAATTCTCATTCATTACTGGTAGGAATATAACCTGGTGCAGCCACTTTGGAAAACAGCTTGGCAGTGCCTCAGAATATTAAGCATATACTTATAAAATCCAGCAGTTTCACTCATAGGTATACAGCCAAGAGAAATCCAAAATTCATGTCTACACAAAAGCTTGTGCGTGAATATTCATGAAAACATTGTTCCTAATAGTCAAGAAATGGAAACAACTCAAATGTCCATCATCATATGAATGGATAAACAAAATGTGGCATTATACATACATACACACACAGACACACACACACACACACACACACACACACACACTCATACAGTGGAATATTATTCAGCTGTAAAAAGGAAAGAAGTAGTGATACATGTTATAACATAGATGAAACTTGGAAACGTGCTGAGGAGAGAAGCCTGTCACAATACTAATTATATGATTTCACTTATATGAAAGGCCCCAAATAGTCAAATCTATAGAGCTAGAAATTAGGTTAGAGGTTTCCAGGGGCTGGAGGATAGAGCTAATGGGTAGTGACTGCTATGGGGACAGGGTTTCTTTTGGGGTCAAGAAAACTGTTCTAAAATTAGTGGTGATAATTGTTTAACTCTGTGAATATATGCAAAACCACTGAATTATATACCTAAAGTCATATTAAAGCAATTACAGATATAATGGTTGGAAAAGAAGAAATAAACCTGCCATTATGTTCTTTCCTTTTTTATTTGAGTATAGTTGATGCACAATGTTACATTAGTTTCAGGTGTACAACTTAGTGATTTGACAGGTTTATACATCATACTATTAAGACTGTCATTATTTTAAGAAGATATGATTATGTACGTAGAAAATCCGAATAATCTAAAAAATATTAGGAAATAAGTTAACTTAGAAAGGTAGATAGTTGTATATAAGGTTAATACACAAAAGCTAATGTGTTTCTATATGGTAGTATGAAACATTAGTAAACATGAGCTTTTAAAAGATTGTTTTTCACAGTCTCTAGTATTCTGTAAAATTCTGAGAAAGCCATAGATAATGTAAGCTTTATGGTGCAAGTTAGTTTTGGATTTTCAGTTTTGGTTGCATAAGAGATATCCCAATGCTCAGGTCCTGCCCAAAGCCAATAAATTAGGATCTCTGAGATGGGACCTAAGCATTATGTCTTTTAAGTCTCCCCTGGCAGTTCCAATGTGCAGCAAAGGTTAAAGAGCATTAAAAGCACTGAAGTTTTCCTGATGTGTCATCAATTTAATTAACAGTTATCATGTTGAGATGAACTTATATTGAATATAGGGTAAAAGATGACTATAAAACAAGAAACAAACTCAACTCTAGAGAGCAAACTGATGGTTACCAGAGGGGAGGTGGGTGGGGGATGGGTGACCTAGGTGATGGGGATTGAGGAGGGCACTTGGGATGAGCACTGGGTGTCAATATGGAAGTGTTGAGTCACTATATCCTACCCCTGAAACTAATATTACCCTCTCTGTTACCTCACTGGAATTTAAATTAAAACTTTAAGAAAAAGATAGGTGTCAACAGTTCAGGCTTTCTTTCCTTTAATGAGGTTTTGTAATTCAGCACCCTGAGTATTTCTACGGAACTAGAAAAAGAGTTGGAGGAACGGCTGGTGTTCCATTTGATGAGCCCCAAAGCCCCTAGCTTTGTACCAGCTGGCTTTGGGTCTTCCCAGGGTTCTGGTGGGAGCACTTGCCAGCCACATCATTACTTCTGAGATTCATGTTCTAGATGTCCCTGGAGAGCTCTCACACCCTTTGCCTTTCCTTTGCTTTTTTGTCCTCAGCATCATGTGGGTACACTCAGACGCAGGACCCACCTTCTGTCACACTTTATTATTACACCTCGCCATAAACACATCCCCATGCCACTCCCTCACCCCGATTATGGCATTCTCACTACGTGTTAGTCATGATGTCTCTAGGAATGGAGATGCCACCTCCCACAACACCTTCCAATCCATTTACTGCTTTCCTGGCATTCCCAAGGATTCTTAATTTTTTTAATGTTTATTTATTTTTGAGAGAGACAGACAGAGCATGAGTAGGGGAGAGGCAGAGAGAGGGAGACACAGAATCCGAAGCAGGTTCCAGGCTCGGAGCTGTCAGCACAGAGCCTGATGTGGGGCTCGAACTCACAAACTGTGAGATCATGACCTGGGCCTAAGTTCGGAGGCTTAACCGACTCAGCCACCCAGGTGCATCCCCCGCGCCCCCCCCCCCCCCGGAGTCTCAGAACATGCTCAGGTTTGGGGTCATCTTTGCCAAGTGAATCTCCGTTCTTCCTCTAAGATGTTATCCCATGGGGTGCCTGGTGGCTCAGTCCACTGAGCGCCCGACTCTTGATTTCAGTTCACGTTATGATCTCACAGTTTGTGAGATTGAGCCCTGTGTGGGGCTCAGTACTGACAGTGAGGAGCCTGCTTGGGATTCTGTCTCCTCTCTCTCTGCCCCTCCCCCATGTGCTCTCTTTCTCTCAAAATAAACTTAAAAAAATGTTATCTCAGTACTCCCAAATTCGTTTTATTTTTTACCATAGCACTTATCTGACAATAAAATTTTAAATTTCTTTAACTGCCTGTATCCTTTTTTTTTTTTAATTTTTTTTAACGTTTATTTATTTTTGAGACAGAGAGAGACAGAGCATGAACAGGGGAGGGGCAGAGAGAGAGGGAGACACAGAATCTGAAACAGGCTCCAGGCTCTGAGCTGTCAGCAGAGACCGACGCGGGGCTCAAATTCACAGACCATGAGATCATGACCTGAGCCGAAGCCAGACGCTTAACCGATTGAGCCACCCAGGTGCCCCAACTGCCTGTATCCTTAAGATAGAATGTATACTGCATGAGGACAGGGATCTTTTTGTTTGTTTTCCTCCTGTCCCTCAGTGTTAAGATTAGTGTTCAGCGAATAGCTATGGGCACAAAAATGGAACCATAACATCTATACTATGTTATAAACTGAACTTTATACTTAAAGTTTTCTTGCCATTACATATTCTTCTACAAAACCATTTTCCTGTTTTATTTTTACGTTTTTTTTTATCTGAGTATAGTTGACACACATTGGTACATTAGTTACAGGTGTATGACATACTGTTTCAACTTCTCTACATGTTATGCTGTGCTCACTAGAAGTATAGTGACCATCTGTCACCATACAATGGTACTGCGATATCACTGAAATACCCTATGCTATGCCGCCCCCCCATGACTTATTCATTCCATAACTAGAAGCTTGTATCTCCTACTCCCCTTCACCCATTTTGACCATCCCCCACCCCCTTTCCTCCAGCAAACTTCAGTTTGTTCTCTGTATTTATACATCTGATTCTGCTCTTTCTACAATACCATTTTAAATGACCGGATATATTATTGTTTATGATTGCAATGCTTTTTATTTTTTTTTATAAGCAACAGTCGATGGCTGGACATTTTTTAAAATGAAATTTATTGTCAAATTGGTTTCCATACAACACCCAGTGCTCATCCCAAAAGGTGCCCTCCTCAATACCCATCACCCACCCTCTCCTCCCTCCCACCCCCCATCAACCCTCAGTTTGCTCTCAGTTCTCAACAGTCTCTTATGCTTTGGCTCTCTCCCACTCTAACCTCTTTTTTTTTTTTCCCTTCCCCTCCCCCCTGGTCCTCTGCTGAGTTTCTCAGAGTCCACATATGAGTGAAAACATAGGGTACCTGTCCTCTGCCTGACTTATTTCACTTAGCATAACACTTTCCAGTTCCATCCACGTTGCTACAAATGGCCAGATTTCATTCTTTCTCATTGCCAAGTAGTATTCCATTGTATATATAAACCACATCTTCTTTATCCATTCGTTGGTTGATGGACATTTAGGCTCTTTCCATAATTTGGCTATTGTTGAAAGTGCTGCCATAAACACTGGGGTACAAGTGCCCCTATGCATCAGCACTCCTCTCTCCCTTGGGTAAATTCCTAGCAGTGCTATTGCTGGGTCATAGGGTAGATCTATTTTTAATTTTTTGAGGAATCTCCACAGTGTTTTCCAGAGCGGCTGCACCAGTTTGCATTCCCACCAACAGTGCAAGAGGGTTTCCATTTCTCCACAGCCTCTTGGCTGGACACTTTTATTACCACCACAAATCACCCTGTTTTTTGCTCTTTATAGTGCTACAGCAAACATCTTTGAAAAGCTGTGAAAGCAGAAGCCTAAAAGCAGTGAATAAGCATAATTATAAGGTTTCTCATATGCATTGTCAAATTTTCATAGAAGATGAATATTTACATGTACTTCCATCAGAGGTGGGGGTTCTAATTTTAAACAGGGTAGTCAGATAAGACTTTGCTGAGAAAATAACATTTAAGCAAAAATTTTAGGAAGTAAGCCATGCATGCATCTGGGAAAAGTACAAAAATTTTGAGGCAAGTAAGTGTCTCACATGCTCAAAGAAGAGCTAGAAGGCTGGTGTGGCTGGAGGAGAGGTGGGAGATTAGATCAAAGGGGCTGTGGGATTTTTAAGGTCCTTATAGACCACTGTGCAGGCTTTGTCCTTTATTCTGAGATGGGGAGCCTTTGCAGGGTTTTTAGCAGAGGCAAGTGGTAAAACTTGGCTTACATTTTAAAAGATCACTTTGGAGGCTCCTGGGTGGCTCAGTCGGTTGAGCGTCCGGCTTTGGCTCAGATCATGATCTGAGTTTGAGCCCTGAGTCAGGCTCTGTGCTGACAGCTCGGAGCCTGGAGCCTGTTTCAGATTCTGTGTCTCCCTGTTTCTCTGCTCCTCCCCTGCTGGTGCTCTGTCTCTCTCTCTCTGTCTCTCTCTCTCTCTCTCTCTCAGAAATAAATAAATAAACACTAAAAAACATTTAAAAGATCACTTTGGTCATTGTATTGAGAATAGGTTGAGTTTAATAAGGCAAAGGTAGCAGAAGGGAGATGAGTTAAGAGGATATTGCAATAATCTAGGCTTACCAGGGTGGTAGCAGTGGAGGCAGGGAAAAGTAATAAGATCGTGGAAATGTTTTGAAGTGGAACTGGCAAGATTTTCCTGTAGATTGAAAATGAGACAACAGAGAGGAATCAAAAGTGACTCCAGAATTTTTGGCCTGAGTAAATTGCAGGCTCATCAGATTGTCATCAGTTTATATGGGGAAGACTGTGGGTGGAGCAGGTCCATCTTCAATAAGACTTGGAGTTCAGTTGGACATATTAAGTTTGAGATATAGATTAGATACCAAAATGTAGCTGTTGAGTAGACAGCTGAGTATATGAGACTGACAGTCAAGGGCAAAGCCCAAGATGGAGATACACATTTGGGCACTGTTAGATTATGTATGGTATAGATCACTAAGCAAGTAGGTGAGTATAGATAGAAGAAGTCCAAGACTAAACTTGAGGAGCTGTGATGTTAGGAGGTTGGAGAGATGTGGTGGAATCAGCACAGCAGACTGGTTCCTCCTTCAAAGCTATTTAACAAAATACGTAATTTGAAATGATATTGCCAATCACCTGTTGATATCCTAGTGCTGTCATTCTAGTTATACCTATCTTGGGATTAAATCTATCGCTTTCTGGAATATAGAAATAGAATATTGTGAAGTGGTCCCCAGAGAAGCCTTAATTTTAGATAGGAATCCTGAAGACTCTCTATCTACAGACCTCAAAGAATTTTTCACTGGGAGCTAAAATCAGAGATCATGGGAGAAGCCATAAAACTTCTTATGTTATCTAAATAGGAGCTTTTTGCCTTATGTGAGTAAAAAAGCAAGAGTAAGTATGTAGGAAACATCTGTGTATTTAGAAATGTAGTTATGGGAAAACATAAAGGAAATGGCACAGGCTTTGGAGTCAGTTGGATCAAGGTTTGTATCCTTGGTCTGCTGTTTATTAACTATATGGTCTTGGAAAAGTTACTAGCTATGTTTTTTTCAGAAACCTCAAGTAAGTGGAGGAATATAAATTTGAAGAGTTACATGCAAAAAATGCATATCAAAATGTCTAACACAGTGCCTAATGTATAGTAGATGTTCAAACTATAATGGCTTATGTGCCTTTATTATTTTTATTAAGTTCATGCAAATGAACAAAGCAGATTTTGTTATGACACTCCAGGCTCCAGTGTGTTTCCAGGTTCCAGATGAGGCCATGGCCCTGATGATCTCTATAATGAGAAGTAGAGATCTAAGAAAGAAATGAGAATTGGGTGACCCTCAATGGCCCTTGTTTAAAACTATATTTTTATTTTGGAGTAAACTTGCCTCTGTCCAAGGCAGAATGCAATATAAAACCCTTTTGGGGACGTAGGGATTGAGATCAGTGAGATAACATTAGTGAAGTCCAGCTGGCACTTCCCTCAAGGGGAGAACACAGTACAACCTCGGATGTAGGAGTCAGGAGTGCAGGGAATAGTAGAGGGAAAGGGATCTGTGAAATGCAGCTTGGCACTCAGAGAAGTCTTGATGGTTCATAGTCTTGATAGTTCAGCCCCCAAACCCATGCTGCTGGTCACTGTGCTTGGATAACTCACTCTAATAATTGGGGCTGAAAAAATTGTTAGAAAAAACTTATACTGAGGAGTTGATTGAATAGTGATCAATATGATTTGTTTTTGTGTAAGTCATAGGCAATGGGCGAAGAGGAAATATCTTGCCTGGAATATGGTTGCTCTTGCCTTCAACACTTGAAGACTTGACTTCAGCTTGAGGAATTTTTTTTGTTAAAGGTTTATTTGTAAACCTTTTAATTTTTTTTTTTTTTACCATTTATTTATTTTTCAGAGAGAGAGAGAGAGAGAGAGAGAGAGAGAGAGAGAGAGAGAGAGAGAATGTGAGCAGGGGAGGGGCAGAGACAGAGGGAGACACAGAATCCGAAGCAGGCTCCAGGCTCTGAGCTGTCAGCACAGAGCCCCACGTGGGGCTCGAACTCACGAGCTGTGAGATGGTGACCTGAGCTGAAGTTGGACACTTAACCGACTGAGCCACCCAGTCGGTTGGCTGGGAATTTTTTTTAATGGCTCTAACTTTGTTAAGTCTGGGTCTTGACCAGGTTGCCAACTTAAAATACAGAGAGCACTGGGCTTTTTTTTTTTTTTTTTAACATTTTCTTCTGATATTTCTTTTACTCATATTTGCATTTCACAGAGTCAAGTGGCAGAAGATATATTTATAAATATTTTGGGAGTATATGGGTAGGGTGGGTAGGAGGTCTCAAGGAGGTTTGGATGCCATTCTGATGGTTTTAGAGTTTATTTCAGGACAATTGGGAACCACTGAAGGTTTTTACCTCCCAATATAGAAACCAGTTCTTTTATTTTATTTTTTAAATGTTTATTTATCAGAGAGAGATTGGGGGTGGGGAGAAGGGCTGAGAGAGAGAGAGGGAGGGAGAAAATCCCAAGCAGGCTCCTCACTGTCAACACAGAGCCCAATGTGGGGGTTAATCTCATGAACCAGGAGATCATGACCTGAGCTATAATCAAGAGTTAGATGCTTAACCAGCTGAGCACCCCAGAAAGAAGTTCTTGTAGAGACTATGTTTTAAAGGTTGTATTGGTTTTCTATGGCTCCTATAACAAATTATCAGAAACACCTTAAACAACACAAATTTCTTACGTTACAATACTGTAGGTCAGAAGTTTGACCAGTTTTAATGGGCTAAAATCAAAGTGTTGTCAAGGTTGTGCTTCTTGTTAGAGAGAATCCATTTCCTTGCCTATTTTGGTTGTTGTTAGAATTCAGTTCCTTGCAGTTGTAGTACTGAAGTTCCCATTTCTTTGCTAGCCGGAAGCTGAGGTTCGCTCTCAGTGTCTAGAGACTGCTTACATTTCTTGCCTTGTAGCCCCCCTTCTATCATTTTCAAAACCTGCAATGGCAGCTCAGGCCTTTCTCATGCTTTGAATCTCTGGTGCCTTTCTGTTGTCACATCTCTTTGCCCAAATAGTCTCTCTTCTTCTTCTATTTTTAACAGCCCATATGATTGCACTGGCCCCACCCACATAATCCAGGATAATCTCCCCATCCTCAAGTCCATAAGCATAATCACAGCTGCAAAACTGACTTTTTCATGGAAAAAAACCCCATGTTTATGGGTTCTGGGGATTAGGGTGTGGACATCTTTGGGGAGCCATTATTCTGCCTAACACCAAGGTCTTTAATGTATAGATTGTGTTTTAAATTTAGGGAATAGGAAATATTATCCAAGGGTAGTGTGTGGTTGTTTCCTCAGTCTACATCTGTTGGAAGATTACCCATCCTTGTCCTGTATTCCCCAGTCTCTTGGATATCCAGAATTCCCTGATCATTTCCAGATTTGGGGCCCTGGAGTTCTCAGTTTTCAAGTTCTTTACCATGTCTTCAACCAGAGGACTGGTACCTGCTTTCTTGACCTTACTAATCCCATGGTCTGTGTGTAGCTAAACCCAATTTCTGCCCTTCCTTCACTTCCTCAGAGCCATATCTGCTTCTGGAATCTTCCACTGCCCTGAGATTATACTCTTCTTGGATCTAGATGACTTCTTCACCCTGTTCTGGAGCTGCCAGGCTTCCTGTTGGACTTGATTTATGGCAGTGACCCTGTTCTGAAGTTCTCTTTGTTAGCCTCTTATGCATCCGCTAACTCTCTCCCTGTAGCATGCTGCAGTCAGTGTAGCAGTGAGAGGGAGCATGGCCGTTCTTAGGAGAGATTATTCCAGTACCCAGGATTTTAGCCACAAGTGAAAGCTTCAAGCTCTTTGAATGATAAGAGAAGTAGCAGAAAAATAGAAGCCAAAATCTGTTGTGATGCCACAGACTCCCCTATAATTTTGAGGCTGAGAGCATGGGATTGAGAAATGATATTTGGAGGTTCTATTCTAGGCTCTGATGTCTGTCAGCTTTGGATAATGTTAAGTACTCTCTTTTAGTCTCATTTTTCTCATTTGTAAAGTGAGGATAAAAGATAACCTCAGAGGATTGCTGTGAGCATTAAACGAGATAATGGGTGTAACCCTACTACTGTGTGATGAGTGCTCATGTCATGTTTTGTCCTTGGTTCTTCACATCATTATGGGATATGGGAAGAGTCACAACCAAGAAAACATAGGCTACTGGTGTAATGCATTTCCGTTTGGAGATTTTTATTTTGAGTTTGGAGAAAATAGTGGCCTGTATAGTCAATGACTAGAGCCAGTGGGATACAGAGAGAGTAGAAGGGTGTCATTTATCCTTAGTGATGTTCTCGATCCAGGAGGTATATTTGTGAACATTGGTGTAGATTCCGACATCCCCTCCCATGAAGTGACCGACCTCGATTCCCTGGAGCTTGTTTTTGCAGATGACAGTAGCGACGGCCACCTCCTACCAGAGATCATGCAGAGGGAGAGAGACAAGAGAGATATGATCGGATCTTCTCACAGGAGCCCTCTAGTCCCCCAGTGGGATGAGCCCTGCGCAGAGGTAGGCTCATGGGTTATGAAAACAGCACCGAATTGGGAGATAGGAAGCTGGAGTCATTTACCTAGCTTTGTTGTAACTAGCCTTGTTTCATCTTGAGAAAGTCAGAGAAAAACTTCTCTAGAACTCACATGTAAAATGAGTCAAACCCCATTTATTTGGACTGGTGAAGCGAGTTTCCCTTGTGAAAAGTTTGAATTCTTTTTTAAAGCAATGCCTGTTTTTTCTTGCAGCTATGAGAGTAATAAATCTAGCAAAGTATTATTAACTAGAGGGATTGCATGCCACACTTTAATGGATAAAGGCATCTGTAAGGAGGGCCTGGTGCAGCCTTATCAAATTCTCAAAAGATTGCGAGAGGATGAGGGCTTTCTAATTTTCTAATCGCTGTCACGGTTAGTTAAACTAGACACATACAAGCAAATGAATGTTGAATATAGAGAAAAGATTACCCCAAAAATTCGGCTGAACACTTTCACAAATTTCACACATAAGGAGTTCCTGTGGCTTTTTCCTTGTTCAGTTTTCTGGCACTCTTTATCAGACATCACAGGAGCCTCCAGGTTCTGCCTTAAATCAGGATGCCTGCCTGAGGGAAGGCAGGATAAAAAAGGTTGACTGCTCGCAATTGTTATTTAGACACTCCAGTCACTGCCCTGTGTTTCAACTGGTGTTTTGTGTGTATGTCTGAAGAAAAAAGGGCTGAGAAAAGGCAAGGATCTTGTGCATGGTTATGAGAGTTAATCTAGAGGATTGAAAAAATAGCCTGCATGACTCTTTTAAGAAGTGGTTTTCTTTCCATCGTATCTAGTCTCGGAGGAATATGGGGTGACCTGACTCAAGTCCTCAGAGGTGTCCCCTACGTGCAAAATGAGCCTGGATGCAAGGGAGGAGCACAGCCTCCCTGATGTGAACCATGTGTCTGGCAGTCAGGAATAGTGTGGCCTGTGTGCAGAGTCCAATGGCCTGGTGGCCCCGGCTGCTGGAGCCTGGAGGAGGTAGCTCTGTGTCATCGTGTCATCACTGGGTTGGGAGGAGCTTTGGACTTCCGGATGAGTCTCTTTTTCCTAGCACCCTCATGGTCTCCATCCATTCTCCTCTCCTCTCTTCTCAGCTCTGTGGACATGGGTGACTGATGACCCTGATTTGCTGTGGAAGGTACACTCACCATTGTTATCTTGGCTCCAGTCCAAACCTGACAGCAGACAGACAGTGCCTGGCCGGACATTGCTGGTGGCGAGGGAAAGTGGCTGGACTTTGTTGTTGAAGTTGGCAGGCTTAGCCAGCTTAATGAGCATGAGGTCATCCTGGGGAGCGCTATGGCTGTAGTTCCAGTAGCGGATAATCTGAATGGGGTTAATTGTCTGCTCTGTGCCATCTCTGACTCTGATCCTGAAATTTCCCAGCATCACTTTCAGGTTTCTGGAGGGAGAAGGGGGTGGGAGTAATCACCGTCACCATCACCACCACCACCACCACCACCACCACCACCACCACCACCATCATCATCAAAGATATTAAATGTTATAATGTGTCAGGTACTATGCCAATTGATCGGTCTGGATTCTGGATTACCTCATTTACTACTTACAACAAAACTATGAAGTGTATTCTATCTTTAATCCATTTAACAGATGATGGAACCACATAGCAGTAATTCCCCCATGGTCACACAGTAGGTGGTGGAGCCTTAACCACTGTGTTTTCATGTAGCATCCTTAATGTAGTAGAGAGGAAAATCATGCATGGCATAGAAATAATATTTTCCCCTCCACTCGAGCTCCAGCCTCTCCAACTGAGCATTTCCATTCTGGTGGAGGTAAGACAATGGCATGACCTGAGTGGTGGAGATCCGTTGGTTTCATTAAACCCACTCGCAACCCTGCTTCATCCTGCTCTCTGCCTTTGGAAGGTGTTACATATGGATTAAGCCAATGGGTTCTCCTGTCCTCTGCTCTCTGCTTGGGTTTCGGTTGATAGCAAGCACCAGGAAGTAGTTAGAGGAGAAGAGTGAGGTTCGAGTATTTATCCTCCAAGCTCCCTTCCTGCAGGGCTGCCCCAGCTTCTATCAGGCAATCCCTGTACACAGGGCTTCTTCTCTTCCTTTCTCTCTCCTCCCACCCTCCCCTGCTCCCCTCTCCTTTGAACCAACCTCTCCTCTTGCCCCTTTAGGTCTAGGGGGAGTAACTATACCCTTCTAATACTAATCCTGGGGGCACTGAACTCTTCTTTGTGCTTCCCCTATAACTTGTCCGTGCCTTTGTCGTTAGTCATTTTTAAAAATTCTCCTCAATTTGTCCAATTTGAATGTACCCTCAGTTACCTTCTGGTCCCTTAATTAATAAGACACATTCATCTCATCAGTAAAAAACTTGAAACAAACTGATGGGAGACTGAGGAGGCACAGTGTATGGAACAGGTTTCCTTCCCAGCAGCAGTAGTGACATTTGGAGCCAGGTAATTGTTGAGGGGGTGCACACTGTAGAATGTTTAGTAGCATCCTTGCCATGGGCCCTATTCTCTAGATAGATGCCAGTAGCACAGCACCCCTCAGTCCACTGTGACAACCGAAAATATCTTCACTTTGCCAAATGTACCCTGGAAGGAAAAGTTGCCTCCCTTTGAGAACCACTCATGTAGAATGAATCAGGCTGTTTCAGGGGGTGGGAGTGTGGGTTCCCAACACTCACGGTAAGTAGCAGTGAGCTGGGGCCAGCACCCAGTTGTTTTTGATGAGGACACCCACACAGGGGTTGAAGTGCGACTTGAGGTATACCAAGTAGGGAGCATGGTCGTCTTTCTGCACAGATGCATGAGTAGAGAAAACTGTCCCTGAGAAAATAATTAGTATTCTTAACATATAAAACATTCTTAATATAGAAGACATATCTTAGGACAAATAAGACAGTTAACAGTTTCCTAGTTGAAAGGAACATGGATAGTTTTTTTTCTTTCTTTCTTTCTTTCTTTCTTTCTTTCTTTCTTTCTTTCTTTCTTTCTTTCTTTCTTTCTTTCTTTCTTTCTTATTATTTTAATGTCTATTTCATTTTTGAGAGAGAGAAAGCCAGAGTATGAGCAGGGAGGGGGAGAGAGGGAGACAGAATCTGAAGCAGGCTTCAGGCTCTGAGCTGTTAGCCCAGAGCCCAAGATGGGGTTCGAACTCATGAACCGTGAGATCATGACCTGAGCCAAAGTCAGATGCTTAGCTGACTGAGCCAACCAGGTGCCCCTAGAATATGGATAATTTTAAAGAAATAATTGATTGGCCAGGAAATATGAAAATGTTTGACCCTCTTTTTCTAATAAAATGTAAATTAAAATGATATACCATTTTATCTGATACTTATAATATTAATTTTTGGTTTAATGTTGATAATATTGAATCTAAGAAAGTACAATGAAGAGACTCTTTTACTACATGTAGCAACGTGAATTGATTCTGTCTTTTTGAAAAGCAATTTAGAAATAGGCATCAAAAGTGTAAATAGTTCATCACTTGTGACCTAATAGTTCCAACCCTAAGAATCTGTCCTAAAATAATCAGATATAGACAAAGATTATGAATGTGTGCTCATTTTAACACTATTTATAATAGGTAAACACTGGAAATATAAGTGTCCAATATAGTAATGTAGGGCATTTGAAATAAAAAAGTACATCAATATATGGAAATATTAAAATTGTATTTATAAAGAATATTAAACAGCAAAGAAAATATTAATAACCTTTCTTTAAGTTAAAAATGATAATGAAATGTATATTAATCTAGTAATCCAGTTGTCTAAAAACAAGCAAAGAAACAAAAAGATAAACCATTTGAATGACAAATAAATAAATGAAGCCTGAGAGTAAGTTGAAGTGTTAGCATGTGTTGACTGTGAGGTGAGGTTATGAAGTGTTTATTTTTTTCCTACTTTTTAATATTTCTAAGTTTTTAATATTAACATGTAATATTTAAAAAATGACTTATTAAAGAAAAACACTTAAGAAAGGGAGGAAGGCTGCTTGTAGTATCAGAAATAAAATACTGTTCTTACCTCGGCTGCCCTTGGTTCTTCCATTTATCCTTCCCAAGTCTTGGCCTCCACCTCCCCATACCCTTTTATGATCACATAGTTAGAAATCCCAAGGGAAAAAGGACAGGAGGCATTGAGGCATTGAGCTCTTGTTCTAAGTGCTTTACATGGATTTATTTAACACTTTCACAAATCTCTATGATGTAGTTAGTAATATCCCCATTTTGATTGAAGAAACTAAAGCATGGGTAGATTGACTTGTCTGTGCTCACACGGCTAATAGTGATGCAACGTAGATGGTCTGGAGGTGGTGGGAGATGCCTCACCAGCAAATTCTGCCATCAGAAGGACTCGTGGAAGTCAGGGAGTACAGGGGGTAGGGCCCTTGCATTTGATCTTTTGTTTCTACCTTCTTCATTCCCTGCTTTCTGAGTCTCTAAGCTTCTGGAACAGGGGGGATATCAGACTTCGGAATGTGTTCTTTGTCCCTGTGACCACACTGGGACTTGCCCAGTGGGTGATGAAGCCCACATTTTGGAATCACCAGTGGGGAATGCTCACTGTCGAGCACTCTCCAAGGCAAGTGAGCACCATCACCCGTCCCATAGCTTAGCACTGGAAGGGTGAGCTCAGCCTCATGGGAGCCTATGGGTGTGGTCTGGGACAGGAGATACCTACTTCTGTCCATGACCGCTTTTTCTTAGACTCTTCTTTTGTACCCTCTACACACCCCAATCTACCTTCCTCCAGCCTGCATTAACCTGTGCCTTATAGGACAGAGTAGAAGCTCATGGATACATACCAGCAAGGACACCCAAATAAAATATAAATTTCATAGCAGTCCAGATCTTTCCCTGTGAGATGCAGAAGATCAGCAGAGTATGGAACTCTCAGGAACACCTGGTAGAATCAATGGCTGTGGTTAGGCGTGGGGACCCAAAATAGGGTGGGAAAGCAGATCTGGGCATAAATGGGGGGAGGGAAGAAGGCTCCAGGTAGACAGATGAAGGTCCTTCTGCTCCAGGGAGGCTGGGGGATGGGAGACTGTGCCTCTCTTGGGTCTTTCAAAGAAGGAAAAAGAAGCCTTGTTCCTTAGACTTCCAGATCCAGGCTCCTCTCCCTGCTATGCCTCAAAGCCCATCTGCCCAAGTCAGCTGTCTATGGGAAAGGGACTCTGGCTCAGGACTCATCTTCCTCAGGGAGTTTCTGAGGCCAGGGCTGTGGGGGACAAGATGCTCCACCTTAGCTCAGGTAGACAGTGTCCCCAGGTTTGCTCTGAACACCCTAATAGTTACTTATACTTTCCCTTAGCCCCTCCCATCTTTATTACACTGGCTTCACCTTTCCCTGTGACCACTGTTTCATCACTCAGTCATCATCACCACCAGGTCTGGTGGTCCTGATCACCAGCTTTGAGCCAAGGAAATGTGGAAATGAAAAGCACTCATGGAACAGTTATTTTGGCAGTTGGAGAATGGTGTACATTCTGGATTATATTGAATTTAGGATCTTCTGTGTTTTGGTGACAGTTCACAAGGCAGGACCTGTTGGTGCTTTTTACCTAATGAAAAGGTTTCTCTGGCAATGATAAATGGCTAGGGTCATCCTCGGCTAATTTGGAGACACTCTAACAAGCACAGTTTCACTATTAGCTAACATTCATTGAACACTTACCGAATCCGAGGCACTGAGCTACATTCTTTACTTCTGTATGGACATTGTCCATGGGGATTTTGTATCAGGTCGGTCTGAGATTTGTAAAATTACTATACTTTGTGCCACTCTAATCCTTCAGGGTTTCTTAAACCCATAATCTCATTTCAGTGGCACAACAACCTGCAAAGAGGAGACAGGGCTGGGGTGGTTTTTTTCTTGATCTGTAGGTGGCCGAACTGAAACAGAATTTAAGTCATTTTCTCAAAGTCACACATGATTGGAAAGATAGAAGTAGAATCCTGATCTCCTTATTGGGTACACACAGCTTTTCAACTATATCCTCCAGGCTTCGGCTAATCAACTAGCATTCCTAGACCTTGAAAGGTCCATTCCGTCACGCAAGTTCCCTGAGAATAGGGCTTCATTATGAAATATGCTTGAGGTTCAAAGACAGGATGGAGCTATGGAAGGCTTTCTGTTGGTGAGGGTAGGAGTAGTTAGCACAGGTGAAAAGTTGAGAAAGAGATATTCTTTACTCTGACGTTGTTTGTCCTAGATTTTTTGCAAAGTTTATGGACCAGGAAGGGAGTTTGGGTCCTTTCCAAAAACAACAGATTTTCTGGAGGAGGCTGTTACTGGGGACAGCTACCGGTCTACGAGTCTCAAATTAGTATCTCCAGCCCAGACCACCTGTCCCACAGATACAACTGCCTCCTGGAAACCTTTTTTTTTTTTTTTTTTTTTTTTTGCATCTGCTTTAGCTCGCTGAGATCTTGAGATTTAGCATGTCAAAATTTAACCCTTCATGCCTCCAGCCTTTTAAATGCATTCTTTGCCTGTTTTTCTTATTTTAGGAGATAACTCTGCCTTCCATTTGTTTGATTTCTCTCTCTTTCTGACCACTCGACCTCAAACCATCCTACTTCCAGATGTCTCTTAAATCCATCCCAATCTTTCCATCCTCACTGCTGTCATCCTGATCTAGGCCACAATCTTGTTGTGCTTGAACTCCTGTATATGCCCATCTAGTGTTGCTCAACTTGGTCTCCTCTTTTGTACTCAGAATTGTTTCTTCCCCCTGAAATGCAGATGAGATCATGCCAGTCTCCTTTTAAAAACTCTTCAGTAGTTCCCTGCTGCCAGTAGCGTAATCCCCCAGCATGCTTTAGGGGCCTCCCTTGACCCTCATCCCATTTTGTCCTCTTCAGTCCTCTCTGCTCAGCTTCTCTCTGCCTCCCCTCTCCTACCCACCTACCCCACACACTTTTCTCCAGGCCTACCAAACCACTTTCAATTGCAGGTTTTCTTGTTTCAATACTAATACCTTTTTAACATTAGCCTTTGAATGCTCTCTGCAGTTTGCTAATCCCATTTATTTTTTCCTGTTTTGTTTTAGGATACTGATATCTGATGTGGACATTGTTCTTTAAGCTTCTTTTTGAAAAAATGATTTTAGAATTCTATGGAGGGATGGATGGGTGTGTGTGAGATATTAAATATTTCCTCCTATGTTCGTAATTTTTTGTTATGAAGTTCCTTATTGGTATTATCACAGATTCTGTGTACACATGGGGACATATGTGTCCATAGCCTCATTCCACAAACCATCAGGTTTATAGAGACTCTAATTGTAGTGTTGCATTTTGCCATCTGACTGATTTTCTGTTTAGGTAATATTCTTATTATATTCTGCCACCAAAAATCAATTTGAAAAAGGCAGCTGCAGAGAAAGGAGAGAATGAGAGAGAGAGACAGCGAGTGAGAGAGAGAGAGAGAGAGAGAGAGAGAGAGAGCGAGCTGCAGCCAGGAGGGCAGTGTAATAACAGATTTAGAGATCTGACAAGAACCACTTGTGTTGGTATTGATTGGGAACTTTTATTCAAATCGTGTCTGTGGTTGTGAGACAAGACCTGCGCAAGTCAAGCAGTTCTGAGGAGGGGTGGTCTGGGCATCACCTGCATAGAGGGGAGGGGGTCAATGTCACACAGAAGGGTGGGACTCAGCTCTGCTTCATCAGAGTGGCCCGGAAAGGAAAGGGGTCAATGGGACATGTAGAAGGAGGGATGCTAGTCACACATTGTGGGGAAGGGACCAGTGGAAAGAACTGAGAGGCCAGGGGAGAAACTTGGGATGAATTTGAACTCCACAGAAGGTCTGCTTGACGCCTGCTTTAGAATTCTTTTCCCTAGATGAGGTGGATAAAGCTCAGATCCCTGCTCATCTTCCCATAGGGCCGGCCTCATCAGACTGAGGTTTCTGTGCCTACTGACAGAGGTGGGCGGCTGCGACTGATGAACCCTCTTTCACACTGAGGGTCCAGAGTGGAAGGAGATGCCCCTAGATGATAGACTTCTGTAGAATCTGTATCCTCGGATCTCCTGCCTGCACCTTCTGCACCTGCTGTTCAGAATCCCCAAGCAGGGCATAAGTTCTGTCCCTGTCTTGTGCCTGTTAGTTTCCATCCATATCCTCAGCGCAGGATTCAGACATCAGCATGAATCGTATCCTGTTAACCTTGCTGATGGTGACTGGTGAGTGACCGAAGGGATCTCTTTGTCACGGTTATTAGGATGCTGTTGTCTATTAGGACGCTGTCTGGGGGTGAGGCTATGGAGCTGTGTCGGGGAGGAGAGCTGGAGGGTCAAGGGCATGCAAGTTTGGGAGGGGGAGGATACATTACTCCTTTTCTGTACAGTCTCAGGCATTTGTAGGACCTAAGTAAAACTCTTTATTTTGGGATTCAAATCTTCTCTCAATGTATGATAAAGTTCTTGGGCTAAAGCATGGAGGCAATCCGGAAAGGAAGGTGGAGATAGGAGCCTGGAAGCGTGTATAGGAACTTATAAAACACGTAGGAAACAAAGCAGCAGGTATTCTGCTGTGGGGTTCAAAAGGAAAATGTCACTTTTGCCCTTTGTGGTTTAAATTTTTTTTTTTTTTTTTTTAATAGGCCTTTTGTGTTTTAAATTTAACACGCAATGATAATAATAATAATCATCATCATCATCACCATCACTGCCGCCACCATAAAAACATATACCTATATAGTGCTTATATAATAGACACTGCTCTTTACGTGTTAACTCATTAAATTCTTTTTTTTTTAAGTTTATTTATTTATTTTTGAGAGAGAAAGAGAGAGTGCTAGTGCACATGCTTGTGCAGGGGAGCACAGGAGGCAGGGAGGGGCCGAGAGAAAGGGAGAGAGAGAATCCCAGGAGCCCCACAGGGGGCTCAAACCCACGAACCCCTGATATCATGACCTGAGCCGAAATCAAGAGTTAGTCGCTGAGCCGAGTGAGCCACCCAGGTGCCTCTAACCCATTTAATTCTTTTTTTTTTTTTTTAATTTTTTTTCAACGTTTTTTTTATTTATTTATGGGACAGACAGAGACAGAGCATGAACGGGGGAGGGGCAGAGAGAGAGAGGGAGACACAGAATCAGAAACAGGCTCCAGGCTCCGAGCCATCAGCCCAGAGCCTGACGCGGGGCTCGAACTCACGGACCGTGAGATCGTGACCTGGCTGAAGTCGGACGCTTAACCGACTGCGCCACCCAGGCGCCCCAACCCATTTAATTCTTAAAACAACTTTGTGCCATAAGTATTATTGCTGTCATTTTTTTTTTTTTTTTTGATGAGGAAACCAAGGCACAGAGTAATTATAACATGCCCATAATGAAGTTGGTATGGCTCTGTAATTAGGCATTTGTGCTCTCTTACTTAGTTAGGGACAGATACCCTAACCTCTCTGAACCTCAGTTTCTGTATGTGCAACATGAGAAAAATATGTATCTTTTAACGACATGCCGTGATTCCTATATACCTATGTTAGACTGAGTGGAGTTAACCAAGTTAATTGGGTAGGGACTGGGTAGGTCATTTTAGATAGAGGAGCCAGTAAGTGTGAAGGTCATGAGGTGTGACATGTTTAACTAAAAGCCCATCTGTGTGGTTGGAGCACAGAGGAAGGAAGTAGATTAAGAATCATATAGTAGAGGGTCTTTTAGCCTTAATTTTAGAAATGATCCTGAGTATAATAGGAATCCTTTAAAGAGTTTTAAATATGAGAGTTATATTACCACATTTATGATTGTAAAATATTCATGTGACTTCAGTAGGAGAATGGATTTGACTAGAGATATGGGTTGTGGGTGGGAAAGATCTGGGGAGAAATTTAAGAGACTGTTGCAACTCTCAGGGCAACAGAGTAGACTAGGGTGGTGGCAGTGAGGATGTAAGAAAGTAAAAGGATTCCGGAGGTAACAAGGAGATAGAAGTTGTGATCAGTTGAATGTGAGGAATGAAGGGTAGGAAAAAGTAAAGGGTGTCATCCAGATTTCTGGTTGGGTGAATGGTGGTACAATTTACTGAAATAGGGAACACTGGAAAAGAAGGAGGCATTTGGGGAAGAAGACAAATTACATTTTTGACTTACTGAGTTCGAAGTGCTTTTGAGATATCAAATGGAGATGTCCACCTGAATCCAAGGGTCGGGAACTCACGACAGGAGTCTGAGCTGGGATACAGATTTGGGAATTTGGGAATTTTGAAAGGATTTGAATTCATAGGAATGAGTGAAAAATATTACTTGAAAAGAATTTACAGAAAAGAAATGTGTAAAAGACAGAACTATGAAGAATTCCAGTTGCCTTTCTTGGTTTAAAATTTTTATTTTGAAATAATTATGCATTTATAGGAAGTTGCAAGAAATGTACAGAGGAGTCCCACGTGTCCTTCCTGTAGTTTCCACCATGGTAACATCTTGTGTAACTATGGCACGATAGCAAATCATGGGAGTAACATTGGTATGATCCACAGAGTTTATTCACCTTTCCCCAGTTTTACCTGCGTGTGTGTGTGTGTGTGTGTGTGTGTGTGTGTGTGTGTATTTAAATCTGTACAGCTTCACATGTGTAGGTCTGTGCATCCACCACCATTTTCAGGACACAGAACAGTCCATCAGCAGAGCCTCCTTCCTATTGCCCTTCTACCCACACACCATTTCATTCTCCCTCCTCCACGCCGTCCCCCTTCCCTAACCCATGGCAACTACTAATGTGTTCTCCATTTCTGTAATTTTCTTGTTTCAAGAATATTATACAAATGGAATCATACAGTATGTTGTATTTTAGGATTGGCTCTTTTCATTTAGCATAATCCCGTAGAGATTTGTCCAAGATGTGTGTATATTCACTATTAATTCTTTTTATTACTATTATTCTGTGGAATGGATGTACTCTGGTTTGCTTAATCATTCATCCATTGAAGGACATCTAGGTTGTTTTCAGGTTTTAACTTTTAAGAATAAACCTGCTGCATTTTTGTGTGATAGTAAGTTTTTGTTTGTCTGGGATGTAAGTCCAAGAGTGCAGTTTCTGCCATATGGTAATTGTATGTTTAGTTTTATAGCATATTGTTTTTCAGGTTGGCTTCACCATTTTAGATTCTCACCAACAATATGTAAGTGACCTATTTTCTCTACCTCCATGCCAGCATTTGGTGTTGTCACCAAATTGCACTATTTTTCATACTAGCTGTTCTGTTAGATACATAGTAATACCTCATTGAAATTTTAATGTTTATTTTTCCTGTGACTGAGGATGTTGAATATCTCTTCATATGCCTGTTTACCTCATGGATATTTTCTTTAGTGAAGTGTTTTTTCTTGTCTTTTTCCTATTTTTTAATCAGACTGTTGAGTCTGAGAGTATGTATATAGATCAGATACAAGTCTTTTCTCAGCCAGGAGGTTTGCACATATATTTCCAAGTCTATAACTTGTCTTTAAACTGTCTTCAGAGGGTCTTTTATAAAGCAATTGTTTTTAATTTTGATGAGTATACCCAGGGAAGTTGGTGTTAGGCTGTTCCTTAAGTCCCCAGGTTCCTTAGGCAGTCCCCTTACTTCTTTCCATTATTCAGAGTCTTTCTATCTTTGTTTGTTGTGTTTGTTGTGCAGGGGCTTTCAGTTGAGGAACTGAAGAGCTGGGGGGGAATGGGGCTACTCCTTCTTGGATCAAATGGAAAGGTGAGCTCTAATGCTTTAGGGGCTGCTGGAAGAGGAGAGCCCAGTAAAGTACCTTATGAGGCAGGAGAAAATAAAAGTGTAATATACACCATCAGAGGAGCTGTTTCTAGGAGGAGGAGGAGGTAGTTAATGTGTTCTATGTCTGTGGCAAGTTAAGAAAGTTGAAGCTGCAGACGCAGTGGAGGCCGATGTTGCATGAATACGGAGTTAAGATTTGCCAGGTTGAAGTATGACTCAAGGACATTAGGACAAGGGAGTTCTGAAGAGTAATAAGAATATCATTAAAATGATGAATAAAGGAATCTGACTCAGGTAGAGAGGGAAGGTAAAATAGGCAAGGACCAATTGGAATGGAAGGAAAGGAGGCAATGTGTAAGTTTCTAGCACATTCTTAGAATCAGTGACTTTGTAAAGCTCAGTCAAGAGTGAGTTAGGACACCAGGGCTTTGGTGGAAAGAAATCTGAGAAGTTTTAGAGTAAATGAGCCATATTTGGTTGGGGGCTCAGCCAGGTATATTAGGAGAAAATGTGTTCCTCAGCTTTCCTTGGAAGTCCCTGTGGCTTGAAGGAGCTCTGTCTTGTTGCTGCAGGTAAGAAGGAGCTAGTGTAGTGCATACTTCTTAAAGGCCAACCAGAGAAGGTCTGGAGTCAGGGATAGATTGTGGGAATTAAATAAGACTTAGATTTATATCTTAGAGTGAAGGAACGTGAAGATTTTGTGTCAATGGTTCTCAACTTTTCTGAGCATGAGAACCCCTTTTAGTCTTAAAATTTATTTATTTATTTGTTTGTTTGTTTATTTATTTATTTATTTACTTACTTACTTATAGTGCAAGTGGGGGAGAGGAGCAGAAGGAAAGAGAGAGAAAGAGAGAAAGAATCCCAAGTAGGCAAGTAGGCTCCACTCTCAGCATGGAGCCTGACACAGGGCTTGATCCCACAACCCTGGGATCATGACCTGAGTTGAAATCAAGAGTCAGATGCTCAACTGATTGAGCCACCCAGGCACCCCTATTTTGAATCTTTTAATGATAATTATTGATTGAATACTTATGTAATGAGAAGGTAGATAATCTTTGTTAAAGCAATGTGTATCTTATTATCAGAATACTGTTTAAATGGATTTCCTGTCAGTTTTATTTTTGAAATAGGTCTTATGTCCATCCATCCACTTAGATGCTCTTCTCCAACTCCCCCACTGCTACTTTAGTGCAAGGCACATCACTTTTTGCCAGGTCACTTCAGTAAGCGCGACTGTTTCTACAATCCATTTCTAATAAAAATCCAGTGATTTTTTTTTAAATCCAGTGATTTTTAAAAAAATAATTGGATCACATGACTTCTGTACATTCAAATTCTTTAATAGATTTTTTTATTACACTTAGAATAAAATCCTCCTCTCAAGGCTCCTCTTAGGCCAATCTTTTCCTCTCCCACTAGGCTTCAATTTCTTTGGCTCTCTTCAGACTCCGGAGCATTTCCCAGTTCTTTCCCATCCTTGAGCCTTTGCACACGCAGTTCTGGAAAAGCTCTTTCTTCTGCTCTTCCCATGGCTGGTTTTTCTCATCTTTGCTGTCTCAGATTACCCGTCACTTACCCAGCAAGTACTTTTTTGCCCACCCAAAATAAATTAGATCCTTTGTTTACCCTCTCTTCTTATTCTTTCTCATGGAACATTCTATCTCATCCAACTTATAGCTATCTATTGATGTGTTTATTTGCTTATTGTCTCCCTCCCTCATTTCATGAAGGCAAAGTCTACTTCTATTGAATACCCTTTTATATTAACATCAAATATGTTGCCTGGCACATAGTAGATATTCAGGAAATATTTTTTTAAATAAATGCATGCATATATGAATTTGGGAAAAAAGTACACACACATATACATAACATTAGGTCTTAGTCTTCTGATGATGGTTGCTTCACTTATGGATTCAGAAAACCATTTCATTAATTTCAGAGCCTCCCAGTGGATCCCTGCATACAAGGTGAATTTTACTCCAATCACTCATACATTTTGAGTTCCTACCATGTGCCAGACACTGTCCCAATAGTGGGGGATATTGTACACATCATTGTTCCTTCACTACTTATTGTCTATAAGTGAAAACCCTAGGACCCAGAAACATAAATTGACAAAGCAAGAGAAACCAAAATTGGAACAAAGTGACAAAGACAAGAAAGGATCAGAGAAAATCTCCAGAAACAATAACAAAACAAGTAATAAAATGGCAGTAAATACATATCTATCAATAATTACTTTGAATGTAAGTGGACTAAATGCTCCAATCAAAAGACAGAGGTGTACGAATATATTTAAAAACAGACCCAACTAGGTGTGCCTAGGTGGCTCAGTCGGTTAAGTGTCTGACTTTGGCTCAGGTCATGATATCATGGTTCATGAGTTCAAGCCCCACGTTGGGCTGTGTGCTGACAGCTCAGAGCCTGGAGCCTGCTTCAGATTCTGTGTCTCCCTCTCTCTCTGCCCCTCCCCAACTCGCACTCTGTGACTCTCTCTCTCAAAAACAAATAAACATTAAAAAAAACCAACTATATACTGCCTATAAGAAACTCATTTTATACCTGAAAACACCTGCAGATTGAAAGTGAGGGGGTGGAGAAACATTTATAATGTAAATGGAGGTCAAAAGAAAGCACGGAGTAGCAATATTTATATCAGACCAGCTAAACTTTAAAACAAAGACTGTTACAAGATAAAAGAAGGGTACTATATAATAGTAAAGGGGACAATCCAGCAAGATCTAATAATTATAAATATTTATGCCTCCAACATGAAAACACCCAAATATGTAAAAGTTAATAACAAGCATAAAGGAACTGATTGATAATAACACAATAATAGTAGGGGACTTTAACACCCCACTTACATCAATGGATAGAGCATCTAAACAGAAAATAGACAAGAAAACAGTGGCTTTGAATGACACTGGACCAGATGGATATAACATATATTCAGAATATTCCATCCTAAACCAGCAGAATACACATTCTTTTCAAGTGCACATGGAAAATTCTCCAGAATAGGTCTCAAGTTAGGTCATAAAACAGGCCTCAATAAATACTAAAAAGATTGAAATCATATGGTACACCTTTTTTTGACAACATTATGAACCTAGAATTCAAGCACAAGAAAATTTGTGAAGACTACAAATGCATGGAAGTTAAACTACATGCTACTAAAACTGAACCAGGGAATCAAAGAAGAAATTTTAAAAATATATGGAAATACATAAAAAGGAAAACACAACAGTCCAAAACATTGGGATACAGCAAAAGCAGTCCTAAGAGGGAAATATGTAGCAATACGGGTCTACGTCAAGAAGCAAAAGAAATCTCAAATAAACAACCTAACCTTACACCTAAAGGAGCTAGAAGAAGAACAACAAACAAAGCCTAAAGCCAGCAGAAGGAAGGAAATTACAAAGATTAGAGCAGAAATAAAGGATGTAGAAACTAAAAAACAAAACAAAAATAGAACAGATGAATGAAACCAGGAGTTGGTTCTTTGAAAAAATTAATAAAATTGATAATAAAATCACAAATGAGAGAGGAGAAATAACAACCAGCATCACAGAAATACAAACAATTGTAAGAGCATATTATGAAAAACTATGCAAACAAATTGGATAACCTAGAAGAAATGGATAAATTCCTAGAAACATATAAACTACCAAAACTGAAATAGGAATCAACATTTAGAAATCTGTTGCATTTCTATATACCAGTAATGAGGCAGCAGAAAGAGAAATTAAGGAATCAGTCCCATTTACAACTGCACCAAAACCCTTAAGATACCTAAGATAAACCAAACCAAAGAGGTGAAAGACCTGTACTCTGAAAACTATAAAACACTGATGAAAGAAATTGAAGATGACACAAAGAAACAGACATTCCATGCTCATGGATTGGAAGAAAAATATTATTAAAATGTCTATACTACCCAAAGCAATCTACGCATTTATTGTAATCCTTATCAAAATATCAATAGCATTTCTCATAGAACTTGAACAAAGAATCCTAAAATCCCACAAAAGACCTGAACAGCCAAAGCAGTCTTGAAGAAAAAACCATTCAAAATGGATTAAAGACCTAAATGTGAGACCTGAAGCCATAAAAATGGTCTTTGACATTGGCAATAGCAACTTTTTTCTAGATAGGTCCCCTGAGGCAAGGGAAACAAAAGTAAACATAAACTATAGGGGCTTCATAAAATAAAAAGCATCTGCACAGTGAAGGAAATAATCAACAAAAGTAAAAGGCAGTCTACTGAATGGGAGAAAATATTTGCAAATGACATACCTGATAAAGGGTTAGTACCCAAAATATATAAGGAACTTATAAAACTTAGTACCCCCCCCAAATGAATAATCCAATTAAAAAATGGGAAGAAGACATAAGTAGACATTTGTCAGAAGAAGACATACAGATGGCCAACAGATACATGAAGAGATGCTCAACATCACTCATCAGAGAAGTGCAACTCAAAACCACAATGAGATCACCTCACATGTGTCAGAATGGCTAAAATAAAAAACAAAATAAACAAGTGTTGGGTGAGGATGTGGGAAAAAAAGAACTCTCTTATACTGCTGGTGGGAATGCAAACTGGTACAGTCACTGTGGAAACCAGTATGGAGGTTCCTCAAAAAGTTAAAAACAGAACTGCCCTATGATCTAGCAAATCTGCTAGTTGAAAGGAATACATGCACCCCAATGTTTATAGAAGCATTATCTACCATAGCCAAACTATGGAAGCAATCCAAGTATCCATTGACCGATAAATGGATAAAGAAGATGTGATATATATTCACAATGGAATATTACTCAGCCATAAAAAAGAATGAAATCTTGCCATATGCAATGATGTTGATAGAGCTAGAGAGTATTATGCCAAATGAAATAAGTTAGAGAAAGACAAATACCATGATTTCACTCATGTGTGGTATTTAAAAAACAAAGCAAACAAGCAAAGAGGAAAAAAGAGAGGCAAACCAAGAAACAGACTCTTAACTATAGAGAACAAACTGATGGTTACTGGAAGAGAGGTGGGCGGGGGGATGAATGAAATAGGTGATGAGGATTAAGGAGTGCACTTGTTGTGATGGGCGCTGGGTGTTGTATGGAAGTGTTAAATTACTATATTGTACACTCAGAACTGACAGCACTGTATATTAACTAACTGGAATTAAAATAAAAACTTAAAAAATAGTTTTCTATTTTCCTGCTGTTCCTAAACTGGAGAAAGCAGGATTTAATCTGCCTTTGTTGTACCCATCAACCAAATGGCACCAAGAACACAGCAATAATGAGAATAGTGAGGTTTTTTTTTTTTCTTTATGCAGTGGGAAGAACACACTCCAGAGAACTTCAGAAGTACCCCAGATGGGAGGGGCATCTTACAGGGTTTGAGCTTATGCTGGATAATTTTGAAGATGGATTTAGAGAAATGGGATCAGTTCAGAATTGGGTTTCTCAAAAGGTTTTTTTAAGGAAGTGGAGGATTAAAATAGAGCTGTCACTGATAATAGCAATAATGCAAAGAAAAGACGTATCAGTTAATAGCTGATGTTTAGTCATTTGGGGGATCATGAAAGGGCTTTGTCTTTGTCTCGTTTTGAACATTGTTTTGCACTTTCTCAACATTAAAATATACTTGAAGCTGAATTAGTAAGAAATAACATTTACTGAACACACATTATACATGAAACATTCTTCCAAACAATTTACATATATTACCACATTTATTTCTCACAGAAACCCTAGGAAAGAAGTTGTTATGATCTCAGTATACAAGTAAGGAAATTAACATAGGGATCTACATAATTTGTTCAAGTCCATACTACTAAGGATACAGCCCGAATTTGAATCAAGGCATCTGTTTCCAGAGGATAAGTAGTGTACTATACTTCAGTGTCTGTATAGAGTATCTCTCCCTATATTCTTTTGCCAGAATTAAAGTTTTATTTTTAATTACTTATTTTTTTTTTCCTGCAGGAGTTATGATGACTGGTCTCAGAGTGTCCCTGTAGTCAACCAGTAGGAAAAATCAGGGAGCTATAGGAAAGGCTGCAATGCTTGACTGTGGATACAGCCAAGAATCCTTAAGCCTTTGGAAGGTTAGAAATGAGCTAAGTCACTCTGGAAAGCAGCAAACTGGGTGAGGAGAGGCAGGGAGGTCCTGTAGAAGAGAAGTGCATAAATGGGATTTGGAATCACATGGACTGAAGTCTGAATCCTTGAACCAACCATCATTCACTGGTCGTATGACCTTGTGTGCTAATTTTATTTAAATAAAAAAATTGAATACAGTTGACACACAACATTACAGGTCTACAGCATAGTGATTCAGTGATTCCACGAGTTTATACATTATACTATGCTCACCATAATTATAGTTACCATCTGGCACCATACTAGCTTTTAGAATATCATGGACTGTATTCCCATGACTTATTTATTCTATAGAAACTTGTGCCCATTTTTTCCATCCCCTCATCCCCCTGCCCTCTGTTAACCATCAGTTTGTTCTCTGTATTTATAGGCCTGTTTCTCTTTTTTGTTTGTTTATTTATCAGATTTTTTTAGATTCCACGTATGTGGTATTTGTCTTTCTCAGTCTGACATATTTCACTTTGCATAATACCCTCTAGGTCTATTCATATCATTGCAAATGGCACTATCACATCCTTTTTTATGGCTGCCTAATATTCCATTATATTGTCTATCTTGAGAAAGAACAACAAAGCTGGAGACCTCACAATTCCAGGTTTCAAGTCATACTACAAAGCTGTAGAGTAAAACAGTATGGTACTGTCACAAAAACACATAGATCACTGGAACAGAATAGAGAGCCCAGAAATAAACCCATGATTATATGGTCAATTAATCTATGACAAAGAAGACTAGAATATTCAATGTGGAAAAGACACTCTCTTCAATAAATTCTTAATCTGTAAGATAATATAAAATTTATACACCCTATAGTTTTTTTTCCTGTGAAAAATAAAAAAAAATTAAAAAGTACATCAAGTACTTTAATACAGTGTTTTGTACAGTATGGTTCTCTAGTACCATAGAGTAGGGGCTAAGTGATTAATAAGTGGTAAATATTTATATTAACTGATACCAGCATTCTGAAATCTCTATAAGCACCTTGAGTTCTCTTTAGTCAGCCAGTTTATATCCCTTGATTCTCTTCTCTCTGTCTTCCAGGTGGTGTTTCATTTGTTAGTGAAGACATAGAAGGGTTAAATCACCTTCTCTACTTATTTTACCTGAATTCCAGTTATCGGTCCTGTGTGGGGACTCTGATTGCCCCTCAGTGGGTGTTGACGGCTGCACACTGCTTCTTACCGTAAGTGATGGGGATCCATCCACTCTGTTCCCAGGCTCCGAGGCTGGGCCTCCGCACTTCTTGTGGGAATTCTAAAAACTTTGTGGTCAAGAAATTCTAGGACTATCATGGTAAAAGGGAGTTCAGCTACTCAGATACAACTTGACTAAGGAATGTTCCACATTCTTATGTTTGACATGTCCCAAAAGGAAAAGTAATACGGTGTAATATGATACCTTACATATAGGTAAAGATAACTTTGCAGGTCACTCTTTTTTTAAAAAAATATTTATTTATTTATTTTTGAGAGAGATAAAGAGTGATCAGGGGAGGGGTAGAGAGAGAGGGAGACAGAATCCCAAGCAGGCTCTGCACTGTCAGCACAGAGCCTGTTGCGGGGCTCCAACTCCCCAACTGTGAGATCATGACCTGAGCAGAAATCAAGAGTCGATGCTCAACTGACTGAGCCACCCAGGCACCCTGACCTTGCAAATCATTCTTAATGTTTTTAGGATTCATCCAAAATGTTAGGGATATTATTATATTTCATTTTTCATTACAGTATAGTATTTAAATGTGACTATCACAATTTGTTCATTCTTTTCTTGGTAGACATTTGAGTTATTTCTAGGTTTCTGCTATTGTGAATGGTTACTGTAATCATAGTTGTACCATGTACCTTGGAAGGTATTCTCATGTGTATATCTGCAATACACACACACACATATAGATGTATATATATACACATATACATACATACATATCGGTGTATCTGCAACAACATCTCCTGGATGTCATAGAAGATGCAAATGTTCACTTTACACATCCTCCAGCAATTTAGAAGCATTTTCCAGTAATGAGTATTGTCCAACTTTTTTATTATTTTGCTGATTGTGTTAAATTTCTTGTTATGCTCATAATTTTATTATCTTTACTAGTAGCGATGATTGGCTTATTTTTTTCTTCTTCTCCTTGTCCTTCTCCATCCTCTTCCTTCTGCTATTAATATTTCTTCTGGGAAATATTCTTTCATGTTTTTTGAACATTTTGTGACTTTTCAAAAAAAATTGCTTTGTAGAACTTCTATAAATGCCCTAGATATAACTCTTTTGTCAATTATGTATGTTGAAAATATCTTCTTTGTGGCTTGATCTTCTCTTTAATGGTGTATTTTGATTAATAAGAGCTCTTCATTTGACTGTAATATGATTTAACACTTAAATTATCAATCTTTATTTGTGGTTGTTGGGTATTGTGATTGGTTGAAAATATTCTTTATGACATCAAGATCAGAAAGATATTTCTTTAAGGTTATTTCTAGAGATTCTAAAGACTTGATTTTATATTTAAGTATTTATATCATTTGGAACTGATTTTTGTGAATGCTGTGAATTAGGGATCCAGTTTTGTTGTTTTTAACATAGTAAGCTAAATATCCACATGCCATGTATCTAATGGTCTCTTCTTTCTCCAACAACCTGCAACACCACTTCTGACATCTATCAAAATTCTTTATTTTTGCATGGGTCTGTTTTGGGTCTCTCTGTCTCTGTACTGCTCCTTTGGGTTATTTATTATAGACCAATTCCACAGTGTCTTAAAAATTATGACTTTATTATAATTTGTGATGTCTGATAGGGTAGGCCAACCATGTTTTTATTTATCAGGAACACTTAGGTATTCTTTTAAATAACTTTTCAAGCTTTATGAAAAACTCTGTTGTGATTTATTTGGAATTGCTTTAGCTCTTTGTATCAGCTGGGGAGAATTGATATTTTTCTGATATTGATTATTCCCAGCCATGGATCTGGCATATCTCTCCACTTATTTAGCTTTCCCTTTAATGCGTTTCAAGAAATTTATTTTATCTGAATACATGTCTTGCACATATCTTATTAAATTTATTCTTAAAGTGCTTTATATTTTGCTATTATATTTTAATTGATGTACTTTCAGAAAATTATATTTTCTACTTGTTAGTGATGATGGAAATGTAATTGGTGTTCATAAATTGATCTAATGGCTTGTTGCTTTGTTATATTCTCCTGTTTCTAGTAATTTATATATATGTTCCTGTGGATTTTCTATTTGCCATCTTTGAAAAGGGCCATTTTCATTATTATTTTAATTCTAAATAATTTTTAAAAATTTCCTCATGATTAAATCTTTCATCCATAAGTTTAGAATATGGAGGGGTAAATTTTGAGGGATAACTTTCCAAATTAAAAAAAAATTCTTTGGGTTCTAGTTTAATTGTTTTTGTGGTCAGAGAGTGTGATCTATGTGATACTAATTCTTTGAAAAGAATTGGGACTTGCTTTTCAGACCAGTATCAAGTCAATTTTTGCAACCCCCCATGTTATGAAAGAATGTATACTCTCTAATTTTAGGGTAGAAGTCTCTCTATATATCAAACTTCAATTGTGTAGTTTAAGTCTTTGGTATCCTTACTATTTTTGTTTTTGTTTTTGTTTTTTTTTTTTGCTTAATAAATCAATAATTGAGAGATTTAAGTTGAAATATTCTTCTGTATTAGTAGATTGAGCAAAATAGACCTATAACTTTATTACTTTTTTAAAAAATGTTTTTTAGGGTATTTTATTAAATATATGTAAATTTAGGTACATTTATAATGTAGGTACTTTGTGTACATTCCCAATAAATCAAGGCTATTACTGTATGTCATTACTTTCTCTCATATATATAATATTGTTTGTCTTAGAGCCTATTTATCAGATATTAACATGCCAATCCTGGTTGGTTGCTTGGTTGGTTAGTATTGTCCTGGTATATCATTTTACATCTTTACTTTTCTGCCTTTCTGTATCTTTTTTATTTAAGCACATCTCTTAATTTACATATATCAGGATTTCTAAAAATACAGTTTGTAATTTCTGTCTTTTAACTGATGAGTTTAGGCCATTTGTATTTATTTTGATTATTATTATACTCAGATTTTTTCTACCTATTTTGAATTTCTACTCTTTATATTTGTGTGAAAATGCTTTTGCCCTTTTACTTGATTAATATTTTAGATACCTTTTAATTCTTCTTTCATTTTTGTTGTTGAATATACATATGTCCTATTCTTTTAGTCATTGCTTTATAAATTTTAATATGGAAATTTAATGTAACAGAATTCAAAGTTAAACAATATCCAAATGCCTTCCTTATACCCCTTCTTCATTATGGTCCATCCATATCCCTCAGAGGCAACCACTATTCTCTTGTTTTTCCACCATAGTTTAGTTTTACATGTCATAGAGCTGCCTTAAACTGAAATGCACTCACTATAATTTGCCTGAATCATCTATTTATCATAAATTCTTTAAAATATAAACTTCTGCAATTACTTATAAATATATTTTATGATAAGTCACAAAATTTCTTAACAGAAGGAAAAAAGGGAAATAGAGGAAGGATAAAATATTAGAGGGCACTAGTTTTAGTTATTAAATCAACACTATAAACATGAATGACTTTCCTTCAGCAAGAAAGGAGAGTAATCTTAGAAACAGAAAAAGCCAATTTGACACACAAGACACACAAGAGAGTTGCTAAAACTGATTTAAACAAGTTTGTTTATTTATTTTGAGAGAGAGAGAGAGCACATGCATGGGAGGGGCAGAGAGAGAGAGAGGGAGAGAGAGAGAGAAAAACCCAAGCAGGCTCCGCACTGTCAGCATGGAGCCTGATGTGGGGCTGGAACCCATGAACTGTGAGATCATGCACTGAGCCAAAATCAAGAATTGGATGCCTAACTGACTGAACCACCCAGGTTCAGTTGTAGAAGTTGTATAATTTAAGTTGTATAATTAAACCCAGTACTCATTAATTCCCAGTACTCATTAATTCCCAAGGTATGGAAATGGAGGGACGAGGGTCATTAAGTGATCTCTCATTTAGAAAGATAAAAGAGAAAGAATCTTATCATGAAGGCTTCTTTCCTTTTTGTTCTAATGTATCTGTCAAATGAACAACCTTGCTCTTGTCAAAAGTTCCTCTGAGGGGCGACTGTACTTTCTTATTGTCCTTGGGGAATTATGCCAACTGGAGAGCTATCACATGAATTTAAACACAAAGGGAGCATGTGTTTGGTACAAAGAACCAAATAGACTAAGATGATCCAATGAGAACTATAACAGTCAGTTACGATACCCTGGCCAAAGACCAGTCATCCCCATCTAAGCACCTAGCAGAATCCTTCACTCCAAGCAGATGAAACTAAGTGTGGTAGTTCTCAGGAACACAACAAAACTAAGGAAAGTCCTTAAAATGTATAATATCTTGTAAAAGCGAGCCAAAGCAAAATTTGTCTAAAGGATGCTGCTCTGATGAGATCTTTTAAACTTGTCAGTCCTTGGGATTGACTGAAGGATGAATTTATCAGGCCTATTTCTGTCCTCTCTCTTTAGACTTTATCTGATAACTGTCCATAAGGCGACAAAGACAGACTGAGAGACAAATGGTACTGTTGTTAGGAGACAATATAAACTTAGCATTTGGGAGCTCAACAACAACAAAAATTGATGCTCAGTACCAGTGTGGTACCTATCTCACTGTTGTCACTAGAGAAATCCCTGAGTGACTGACTCAGGGGCCTCACAGGAGTGCCCTGTTCTGAATTTCGGGTTAAAAAAAAATTTTTTTTAACATTTATTCATTTATGAGAGACAGAGAGCACAAGCAGGGGAGGGGCAAAGAGAGAGGGAGACCACAGACTCCAAAGCAGCCTCCAGGCTCCGAGCTGTCAGCACAGAGCCCAACGCGGGGCTCAAACTCACAAGCTGTGAGATCATGACCTGAGCCAAAGTCAGACGCTTAACCGACTGAGCCACCCAGGTGCCCCTGAATTTAGGGTTTTGAGCCATGTTAGTGAGAGTGGATCTCAACTGGATCTCAGTGGAAAACCAGGATCTTTGACTACTCTTTTCCCAAAGATCTACCGGAAGACCCTGTTAATCCAGCAGTTTTGATAGACATGAGTAAAGCATAGTATGTTCAGGTGATCCTCCATACCTTTAAAATATTTAACCTCTCGAAGCTGTTACTCATTTCCTCTTTACAATTTCACATTTCCTGTTTCCCCAACTCCCAAAGAAGCTTCCCTAACAGAACCTACTACTTTCATAAAAGCCTTGACTATCCATTTGCATGCTTCTTTCTGCTGTTTCTAGGTCTTGAATTGGAGCTTCTCTCGAGAATTATGCTAAGAGTAGGGCCCAAGCCATTGCACTGCTTAACTCCTGGAGGCACCATCCCTATGTGAATGGTAACCCATTGACTTGTATAGTGCATCACCTGCATGACCCCATGTGGCACCTACATATAAAAGATCAAATGGACAGGGGCACTGGGTGGCTCAGTCATCTGAGCGTCTGACTTTGGCTCAGGTTGTGATCTCATGGTTTGTGGGTTCGAGCCCTATGTCAGCCTCTGTGCCAATAGCTCAGAGCCTGGAGCCTGTTTTGGATTCTGTGTCTCCTTGTCTCTCTGCCCCTCCCCTGCTCGCGCCCTCTCTCTCTCAAAAATAAACATTAAAAAATTTAAAAAAGATCAAATGGGCAAACATGAGAGGAAAAGATTAAATGGGTTACTATAGAAGGAAATTGTGTGTGTGGGGGGGGGGGGGCGCGGTGATTAGCCTTGTGACCTGTGAGTGTCAATCCTTTTTTTTTTTCTTTTTCATTTTCCAGAGATCTTTGGGTCATCTTTCATGATAGTTCCGCAAATCTTCGAGACTTTCTTGGGGAGATTTTACCTTATGAGAAGATCATTATTCACCCAAACTTCACTGCCACGTCTCCTAAAAATGACCTCATGCTGATAAAGTTGTCTGTACCTTTCACTTTCTTCTCCACCAATATGTTTCAGTTGCCTACTCTCAAGAATGCAGTTAAAGATTGCTTGATTCACACCTGGTTACAGACTAAAGACTTTATTGGTGAGTGACTATCAAAAAGAAGAGACAGTTCTAGGATATATTCACATCTTCAAGATCTCTGAGGAATTAGGGGAAGGAATTGGAACTTAGAGGCCTAGTGTCAGATTTCTAAGCCTGTGTGGAAAACTAGAAATGGCACGAGCGGTATTGGCTTTCTACAGGAGAAGAGATGATCTTTTGGGCCTTGAGAATCGATTCCTAGATCAAGGTGTTACATGTGTGTATCCCATTGGCACACCCTGCAGGGACTGGAACTCAGGGATCTATGTTTGAGTATTGGTTCTACCATTCATTGTAGGTTTATGAACAAATTCTTTAACTTCTTTGGATCTTAATTTGCAAATTGGTAAAAAATCCTACTTTCCCTTGACCTAACAGGAGTGATATTGTTATCAATTACAATGATAATGACTACCATTTGCTGATCGCTGATTACCTACCAAGCACTAAGCATCCTATAGATATTATACAGTCGTCATCACATATCATGTAGATAAGTTTTCTTGGGATTAATACCTTATAAAAGAGGAAACTAAGACTTTGGGAAATTAATTATCCAAGATCATGAACTTGGTGATGACAGAGCTTGGATTCAGATCTTGTTTGATGTGTGGAGTATCTTCTCACCAACCATCCCTTGATGCTGATCATCTTTCAGAGATGATAAACAGAGCAGGAGGATGTGTTTGACCCATGGTGTGTTCCATCAGTTCTTCTGCAGTCCATTCTTACTGAGAAGAAGGCTTGAAGGAGAAGGAGGTAGGATGCCTTATGAAAAGGCAAACGGGAATGAAAGTCTCCTTTATTTCTTGTGCTTAGGAAATTCACATAGTAAGCTGCAAAGTGTCACGGCTCAATTGAACTTTAATGTAAACTGCAAAAAAATACTGGGTGAAAAACTTCTTGAAGACATGTTCTGTATGGGACCCATGCTAGGAAGTCAGGATCACTGCCAGGTAAGTCTTCTTACCTCATTTGTGCATAAACTCAGTCTCTGTGTCTCTCCTCCTTCATCGAGGGTCCATCTGGATTTTTCAGTAGGCTAGGAGCTCAGAGAATAAGGGGGTAAAGAATGATGACTCTTCTCCACCCTGTGATAGAGACAAGAGAAATAGATTTTCAAGGAGTGGAAAGCTGTCTTCCAGATAGTTCTTTGAAATATCTGTTTAGGGATGAGTGGGAGGTATAAGGGTAGTTAGTGCATTGGAAAGAAGCTTTCATACTAGATTCTTATATCCTGGACCCCTTTGCATGACAAATATAGTGGCTTTCATTTTTGTTCAGGTATGAAATCTCAGGTGGTAAGGAAGTTCTCATTCCTGTACTCTATCTGGCAGGTGGTCACAGCTGCACCAGCCATATGTGGCGGTGAATTACAAGGGATTTTGTCTTGGGAAACCGGATGTATTCTAACAGGATACATTGTTGTCTTCACTGACCTACACAGCTACGTGCCATGGATCAAGAACATTATTTCTACAAAATAAGCTGATGTAGAGCTCTACTGATACCCTTACCTCCCAGCTGATCCACGGCAACCACATTATGTATCACAGTCCCAGTCTTTCCTAGGATCTAGGCTTGATTGGAGTTTCAAAAAAGATCATTGATGATTCCTGGGTGTTGGCATGACTCTAGTCTCTCTTTTTATTTTATTTTTTTTAACATTTATTCATTTTTGAGAGACAGAGAGAACATGAGTGGAGGAATGGCACAGAGAGAGCGAGACACGATCTGAAGCAGGCTGCAAGCTCCGAGCTGTCAGCACAGAACCCAGCCTGGGGCTCCAACTCATGGAGCACGAGATCATGACCTGAGCTGAAGTCAGATGCTTAACTGACTGAGGCACCCAGGCATTCCTAGTATCTCTTTTTAAATGTTATTTACTTTTGAGAGAGAGCGCATGTGTGAGAGAGAGCAGGGGAGGGACAGAGAGAGAGGGAGACAGAGAATCCAAAGCAGGCTCTGTGCTGTCCAGCGCAAAGCCCTATGTGGGTCTCCAACCCACAAATTGTGAGATTATGACCTGAACTGAAGTCAGACACTCAACCGACTGAGCCACCCAGGCACCCTGACTCTAGTCTCTTTAATGTTCCTAACACTGAAAACATGAATGCTGGCCTCAAGAAGTGGAGTTCACCCAGGAAGCTTTTGGGATTCTACCAATTCAAATATTTCTGTTACAATACTCCCTGCCATATCTTAAGAACACAAAAAACGAGTGGAAATGAGGGATAATAACTACCAAGAGTTTATTTGAGCGAAGTGTAAACCACATAGCTGAGCAGTAATTTGCCAAAAGTTGGCCAGATGATTAGCAATTTTTCTAATGACCAAGTGTCTCCTGGGTATGTGTATGCGTGTATGTGTGTGCACGTTTGTGTGTACAGGTGGTGCAGTTAGTTTCCATTAGTTACTTAAAAGATCTATAGAATTCAAGTTTGCCTAGGTTTACTGAGGCCACCCAAAGGTCTTTGTAATATTTGGAATAAGGATTTCTGTATTTAGAACTATAGCTGTAATGCATACTCATAAATGATAGATGAGGTTTTTTTCCAGGACATTTTCCTTCCAGTTTATTGCTTTTTAAATCACACATACTTTCTTAAAGGGGTACAAAGTGGTGGAATTCATGAGGATTTTGCCTTGGAGTTTTCATAACATGCCCCTGAATACAACCTTCGATACGACGTGTGAATTCATGAGCACACACTTCCATCCACAAGCACACTCAAAAAACACTTGTCATTCCAAAAATGTGTTCTCTACATATTATTTTTCTTTAGTTCATGATAGATTAAACTGATTTTAAACTAAAGCCTATTTTCATATAAAATATTGACTCTTCAAGAAATTTGTGCCTGAAATGTGAAATGCATTTTTGTTTTTCCCATGCTGTGAAATGTTGGGATTTCCTAAAATTAAAATTGCCACCCAGTTGATTAAATCACATACTTTTCCAAAGATTCAGAAAACTAAAACAGTTTTCTTTTTAAGACTCTTATGGGGATCAGAGATAATGTGGGAAACGTTTTGTATGCAGAGGAATAGTATAGGGATTGGCAGCGGTTAGTAGTTTTGACAGTTTCCACCTGTTTCACCCTTTTGCCTATTTAATTCCTACTACTCCAAGTTGCTAACAATCCTTTTCGCCTTTATCATATGCCAGGCTGTCTATTGTCATCAGCCGGCTGAACTTGTTGCAACTGAACTTTTTACTGAGATGATCTTCCTAACAACCTACCCTGATTCCTGTCCTTTGTTTTTTTTCTTGCCTCTTACCTAGAGCTCTTACTGTCTCCATTCCACTGCAGTTGTTCTAGGCTGAATTGGATGTTTTAATTATAAGCCTTTCCTTATTGATTAGGTCATAAATTCTTCCATTATTGGGCATTTTTACTTCTTTATATTTTCTGGACTTGAGTTTTCCTTGTATGAGTTTTCCTTCTCTCCATCTCATCTCACTCCTCAATTTGAAAAGGAAAAGGTAAGTCTGTCTCTTCAGCTGTCTGTCTATCTATCTATCTATCTATCTATCTACCGATCTATCCATCTAATCAACATCTCATCATCATCTGCTTGTCTAACCGAGACTGGGCTGTTTTTCGCACGACTAATTTTTGGAGTGTGCAAATACGTTTCTAATTATCCTGTCAATTTCACCTAAACTCCAATTCTGCATATGACTGGTTCCAAAGACTATTTTAAGTTAGTTTACCAAGAATTTCACGTGTCACATCCACCTTCCCCTCCTGACATTCTTGGGTACATAATTTTATTTATATATTACTTCAAAATCCTTTCTGAATTCATGTGTATATGTTACATATTTGGCTTCTATTTACCCCTCACTTATTTATTCATCTTAGACCCATTCCAGCTTCCTGGGGAGTTCATTCAGAAATCTGTTTCTGGGTCTTCAGGTCTATTGTTTCCCTGGGTAAACTATTGTAACCTCACCATACTTGCCGACCACTTAATGCTTCTGGCATCACAGTTTTTCTTCCTCAGTCCATGTCCTTCTTTGGAGGAGATTGATATCCAGTTTCAGTAGGCTGTGGTTCAGTTCTTAGCCTAGAATTGACAAACTATAAATTTGGGAAATCAATGAGCTTTGATTTTTAGATTGGCTTTATGTATAAAACAAAAAGAGTTAGACTGGATGATCTCAGTAACGGACACTGTAACTACCCTCCCACAGTCCTCTCCACCCCTCCTCTGTTAGGTCACAGTCATCCCCTAGGGTGCAGTCTGACCTAAACTTATCAGTGAGCTCCCTGTGTCTGGCTCAGGGATGGATATATGATGCAATTTGGCTTATGAAACATCAGTGTCTTAATGTTCAGTGTTGAGATAACATTGTAATGAGCTCTGTTGAGACCTTGTGTGGGCAGTGTGGCAGGTGAATGAGACATCAGAATTGCTGCTGTCGGGGAAGCTGCCTAAGGATCACATGCATTCACAGGGGAAGTCGAAACAAGAGAATGACCCAGAAATGTAGCTGTAGCTGAAGTCCTGATTAAACCATTCCAGAATTTAAGTCTTTTCTCTGGATAGTTTTAGTAATACAATCTACTACTAAATTCCTTTCAGTGTTTAGGACAATTTGAGTTGGGCTTTCTGTTGCTATAATTAAAAACATCTCCAGGAATACAGTTTCCAAGTCCCTTCTGTCTCTGCTATCAATCTAGACTAATGTGTGCTAAATGCCCGATGTATCCATTCTTATTAATTTTCAGAAATACCTGTGGGCTCATTTTTATTAGACATAAACATTATGCATCTTCTCAAATTTTTAGTTTTATTCATTATAGTCAGAAAATACACTTTGAATGATTTCAGTCTTTGTAACCTTATTGAGACTTGTGGCCTAACATGACCTATCTTGGATAATGTTCTGTGTGCACTTGAGAAGAATGTGTATTCTCTGCTTTTGTTGGGTGGAGTGAACTCTGTTTGTTAGGCCTAGTTAGTTTATTTTATTATTCAAGTATTCTATTTCCTTACTAATCTTCTGTTTACATGTTTTACTGAAAGTGACATAATGAAGTTCTTCCTTCAATTTTGTTAATATTTGCTTCATATAATGTGGGTCTTTGTTGTTTGGAACATATATAATCATATTTTTTTTGCTAAATTGAATTTTTTATTAATATATAATGTCTTTTGTCTCTTGCAACAGTTTTTGACTCAAAGTCTATTTTGTCTGATATTAGTATAGTTACTTTAGCTCTCTTTTGGTTAGTATTTATATGGAGTATCTTCTTCCATCTGCTCAACCTATTTGTGTCTTTGGATCTAAAGTGAATTTCATGTAGCTTATGAAAGAAATTGAAGGATACCCAAAGAAATGGAAAAATATTCCATGCTTAAAGATTGGAATAACAAATATTGTTAAAATTTCAATACTATCCAAAGCAATCAACACATTCAGTGCAATCCCTACCAAAATAGCACCAGCATTCTTCACAGAGCTAGAACAAACAATCCTAAAATTTGTATGGAACCACAAAAGACCCCAAATGGCCAAAGTAATGTTGGAAAAGAAAACTAAAGCTGGAAGCATCCAAATATCAGACTTTTAACCTGTATTACAAAGCTGTAATCATCAAGACAGATGGTATTGGCATAAAAACAGACACATATCAATGGAACAGAATAGAGAACCCAGAAATGGACCCACAAATACATGGTCAACTAATCTTCAACAAAACAGGAAATAGTATCCAGTGGAAAAAAGTCTCTTTAGCAAATGGTGCTGGGAGCACTGGACAACAACATGCAGAATGAAACTAGACCACTGTCTTACACCATACACAAAAATAAATCCAAAATGGGTGAAAGACCTAAACGTGAGACAGGAAACCATCAAAATCCTAGAGAAGAAAACAGGCAGCAACCTCTTTGACCTAGGCTGCAGCAACTTCTCACTTGACATGTTTCCAGAGGCAAGGGAAACAAAAGCAAAAGTGATCTATTGGGATCTCATTGAGATAAAAAGCTTCTAGGGGTGTCTTGGTGGCTCAGTTAAGCATGCCATTTCAGCTCAGGTCATGATCTCATGGTTTGTGAGTTTGAGCCCTGCATCCGGCTCTGTGCTGACAGCTAAGAGTGTGGAGCCTGCTTCAGATTCTCTCTCTCTCTCTCTCTCTCTCTCTCTCTCTCTCTCTGCCCCTCCCCCACTCACACTCTGTCTGTCTCTCTTAAAAATGAATAAACATTAAAAAATTAAAAGATAAAAAGCTTCTGCACAGCAAAGGAAACAATCAATAAAACTAAAGGCAAACAACAGAATGGGAGAAGATATTTGCAAATGACATATCGCATAAAGGGTTAGTATTTAAAATCTATAAAGAACTTATCTAACTCAACACCCAAAAAACAAATAATCCAGTGAAGAAATGGACAGAAGACATGAATAGACACTTTTCCAAAGAAGATATCCAGATTAATAACAGACACATGAAAGATGCTCAACAACACTCATCATCAGGGAAATATAAATCAAAGCCACAATGAGATACCACCTCACACCTGTCAGAATGGTTAAAATTAACAACTCAGAAAATAGAAGATGTTGGTGAGGATGTGGAGAAAGGGGATCCCTATTGCACTGTTCATGGGAATGCAAACTGGTGTTGCCACTCTGGGAAACAATGTGGAGGTTCCTCAAAAAATTAAAAATAGAACTACTGTATGACAGCAATTGCACTACAAGGAATTTATCCAAAGGACAAACATGTTGATTTGAAGGGGCACATGCACCCCAGTGTTTATAGCAGCACTATCAACAACAACTATTGGAAAGAGCCCAAATGTCCATCAACTGATGAATGGATTAAGAAGATGTGGTACACACACACACACACACACACACACACACACACACACACACACTGGAATACTACTTGGCAATTAAAAAGAATGAAATCTTGCCATTTGCAACAACATGGATGCTATTGGAGGGTATTATGCTAAACAAAATAAGTCATAGAAAGAAAGATACCACATGATCTCATTCATATGTAGAAGTTGAGAAACATAACAGATGAACAGATGAACTAGGGGAAGGGAAGAAAAAACAAGATAAAAACAAAGAGGGAGGTAAATCATAAGAGATTCTTAAACACAGAGGGTTGATGAGAGGGGTGAATGGGGGGATCGGTTAAATGGGTTATAGTCATCATAGAGGGCACTTTTTGGGATCAGCACTGGTTGTCATATGTAAGAGATGAATCACTGGGTTCTACTCTGAAGCCAAGACTACACTGTATGTTAATTAACTTGAGAATAAAAAAAAAATAAAGGGAGTTTCATGTAGACAGCGTACACACAGGCTCATTTAAAAAAATTCCTGCTAGTCTCTGTATTTTGATTGAAGAATTTAATCCATTTTACGTTGAAAGTAGTTGCTGATAAGGAAGGACTTCTGTAATTTTGCTGTTTGTTTTGTGCAAGTCTTAGACTTTTCTGTCTTTCACTTTCTTCATTCCTTTATTTCCTTCATTACTGTCTTCTGTTTTGTTGTGTTGATTTTTCTTGCAGTAAACTGATTCCCTTATATTTTCCTTCTGTGTATATATTTTTAGCTATTTTCTTTATGTGATTATATTTAACATCCTAAATTTATAACATGTAGTTTGAATTGATACCAACTTTACTTTAGTAGCATACAAAAACTCTGTTCTATATAGCACTATTCCCCTTTATATGTTGTCAAAAGTTACATAATTATACATTATTTGCCCAATAAAATGGATTTATAATATTTTATGCATTTGTATTTTAAATTATGTATAAAATGAAACGTGGAGTTACAAAAACCAAAAATACAATAAAGCTGGCTTTAATATTAGCCCATTAGTTATCTTTAGTGGAGATCTTTATATTTTTATTTTCAAGTTACTGTCTGTTGTTCTTTGGTTTCAAACTGAAGTATTTCCTTTAGCATTTCATTTAGGACAAGTCTACTGGCAACAGACTCTCTCAGCTTTTATTTATCCAGAATTATCTTCATTTCTCACTCATTTTTGAAGGACAGTTTTGCTGGATTCAGAATTTTTTGGTTGACATTTTTTTCTTTCAGCACTTTAAATATGCCACTCCACTGCCCTCTGTCCTATATAATTTTTTATGAAAATTTGGCTGTTAATCTTCTCAGAATTCCTTGTATGTGAAAAGGTGCTTCTCTCTTGCTGCTTTCAGATTGTCCCTTGTCTTTGTCTTTTTACTGATTATAATGTGCCTTGATGTGGATCTAAGTTTTTCCTACATAAAGCAAAAGATTAGGGTCTTCTCAGGTCTTTTCCTGTACATGGGTGCATGCATCTTTCCCTGTACATGGGTGTGGTTTTTAAGTTCCCCGGTGTATGTAGCTGCTTTTAAATTCCTTAATTTCCCAAAGACACTTACCCCACTTTCCCTTTGAGTCTTTAGATGGTCTATTGTATGTCTCAACAGTAACTTTTCTTGCCCCACATCTGCTCTGCTTCCTCAGGGACTGAGGTCCCACAATGAGAATGCAGATTGCCATTTTCAAGACTTCTGCCAGGCTAGAAAGAGTGTGGGCAAGGGTAAATGAAAATACCACAAAGCTTTCCTAGCATTTTTCAATTTTCTTTTTCTTGAACCAGTGTTTCCATGGTTGCTATAAATCTTTTAATGTTTTCCAGAGTTCTGACACAGTTTTGACAGTTTCTGCTTGTTTTCTATGGTTTCTGTGGAGGGACAATAGCTTAGAGCTGCCTGTCCACCATTTTGCTCACATTATTACTCATCTCTGGCATGCGAGTTTTTGCTTTATGTCTTGAATTGTTTGTGGTGTCTTCTACTTGGGGGTGTCAAGGCTCTGTAGGGCAAATGTAATCAGGCAGATGCACAGAAGAGAGCAGGGTCTGGTTTGAACTGGTTTGTGGTAACCAGGACTTGGAGCCTGGGAGGAGGGCAGCCTGCAGGCTGAGAAACTTCCAACAAGGGAGATTTCAAGTTTGGCCACTAAAAAAACTTTCAAGAGTTCTAAAATTTGATTAACCTCAGGGGATAAGGGCTGAAAGTTTCTCTGGGTTTCCCTTGACTGCATCAGATTTGGTTCCTCAGTGCATAACCCTTCTTGGGGACAATGAAGAGTAGGAAAGAAGGAGAGAGAAAGTCAGAGGGAGATAGTTGGCTTCCATAGCACTATTGTTACCGGACTTTTCCCTAAGTTCTTGTGTGAAGACAGTTTTCTCTTGCACTGAGAATGAGAACAGCAGCAGCTTTCTTTGGGCCACACAGCACTAGTCAGGCAGGAGGAAGCCTGGGCTGATCCCTGGAGAGCTGTAGAACATTCCAGTTCAGTCTCTTTCTCTGGAGGTGAGTGTCTGCCAGGGTTCCCCTCTGTAAAGGAGAGAGCAAGAGAGGATCAGCATGGGAAGTTCTGGGCCTAGATGCTCTCTAGAACAAGGACATCTACAGCAGAATGGATGACCTCATCTTCAAATCTGCCATGCACAGCAGAGAGCAGATTTGACCTGACTCAGTGCTGGGCATAGGCATAGACCCTTGCTCTTGTCAGGACACTCTTCTATCCTTTGATTGTATCTGGTCCTGGCTAAACAAAAATTATGGAAGGAGACTTCTGCTAATAAGTCTGTTCTTGATCCTTGTCACCCAACTGTCATTTCCAAAGGGATCTCCAGAGAGAGGGCTGCATATTGACAGGGCAGCATTTCAGCAAAGACCAAAGGGAGAGGAAGCAGAGTTTGCTTCAACAATTGGTCATAGCTGGGGGTGCCTGAGTGACTCAGTTGGTTGAACTTCTGACTCTTGATTTTGGCTCAGGTCATGATCTCAGGCGGGATCAAGTCCTGTGTCAGGCTCTGTGCTGAGCATTGAGCCTGCTTAGGATTCTCTTTCTCTCTTCCTCCGCCCCTCTCCCCTGCTCACTTGCTCTTTCTCTAAAATAAAAAAAAAATCAAAAGATTGGCCATAGCCAGGACTAAATAAGCTTTGTTCATAGATTTCGTTCTTAATTGATTCATTGATTTATTCATTTAAAAATAATTGAATGTCAGAAACAGTAAACAAGCATGACAAAGTTTTTACTTTTTATGGTGCTTACCTTATAATAGGAGACAGATAGTAAACAAAAAGTAAAAACACAATTTTAGATGAGGAGAGCAAAGGAGATAAATAGATTCTGGTGAGCTGATAGAGAGTAAAGGGTAGAATGTGTTTTTTGTTTTTTGTTTTGTTTTGTTTTTTTGTTTTTTTAGGAAGGATCATGAGGAAAGGCTCCCTGAGCTTGGGCACTTGAGCAAATACCTGAAGGAAATGGAGGATGTATGTCAGAAATTGTAAGGGGCTCAGGACCTTGGGTCTGTTTTATTTTATTGACAGCTGAATTTTTTCATTTGATTTTGGAGGAAAAACCTATTGGTTATCTCTGAGAAGACTCTCCTTACTTTCTGTTGGATTGAGACCATGGCTACTTATGTGTAGGGCTTGGGCTGAGCCCAGAGTTCACATTTGGTGGCTTTGGCTCCCTGCTGGATCCAGGGTTTTGAGCTCTCACGAAGGCAGGGGGTGTTGAAATTGGACCTTTAGCCTCTTGTCTGCCAGTTCCAACATGAGGTGATATGGGACAGCTGGAGGTTGAGGATGGCAGTTCCTCCCATGCCCTCCTCTGGACCTTCCCCTATCAGTCTGGTGGATTGTTGGTATGAGGGTTGGGAGAGAGAGGCCTCTGAATGATTAAGCCTGGGTGCTGTTTAGCCTGTCACCTATGAAAAGACACATTTACTGGGGAGAAAAGCAAGGCAGGATTCCCCTTCCAAGAATAGAGGGCATAAAGTGAGAATTCACTCCGGCAGCTAGCTGACCTGTAGTCGGAGAAATACTCAGGCCTTGCCCTCAAGATCTTACAGAAAATCCTCAAAGAGTTGTCTATACCCATGCCTAACAGTGACACCTATGGTGATACAAGTAAAAGGAAAAACTTTCAAATGGATCTAGGGCAAATGGACCTTATGTCTTGGAGAAGCAAAGTAAACATGTACCTGCTCTGGGTAGGAGTGGGCAGAAAGACTTTTCTATAGTCTGGAGCAGGACTCACAGGACAGAATATATTTGGTGGATCGCATAGTTTAGGACATTCATGATGGAAGTGAGTTAGTGGTAAAAAGGAACACACTGGTCAGGGAGGCAGACTCGGTGGCTATTCACAGCACGATGGAAGGCAGGAAGACCTGTGGAATGAGAGATGTGGGTGGTGCACCCTGGGCAGGAGCTGGCTGTCTTGCCTATCGTATGCCATTGGTGACTGGGCTCGTCTTCCTGGCTAGATTTAATTTTCTTCATATATCATGATGGTCTTTAAAAAGATCAATACTGATCATGTAGGGGGAACAGTAGGACATGAACCCTTCCTAGACATGTTGTGGAGTCTGTGAACAGGAGAGGAATATTTTCTTTACCTGAAACTGTTTTTATTTTGGGATCAGAAGCAGTGTGATCTCTTTTTTACTCTCTAGATTTCACAAGGAACAACCTCTCAGGACTAAATGTTGGAGAGTCACTCTAGTGCCACTGACTTCTATCTCATAGGCTTCCCTGGCTCCCCAGAATTATGCATATTCTATTTGCTACCTTCTTCTTCTTCTGTTTGGTGACTCATGGGGAACATGTTCATCATTGTGATTGTCTGTGTTGATAAATGTTTGCAGTCCCCCATGTATTTCTTCCTTGGCCACCTCTCTGTCCTAGAAATCTTGCTCATATCTACTGCTGTTCCCTTGGTGCTCTGCAGGTTGCTGCTTCCTGGGATGCAGACAATATCTTTGACAACATGTGGTGCACAATTATATTTGTACCTTTCTTTGGGCACGTCGGAATTCATATTAATGGGAGTGATGGCTGTAGACCGTCATGTGGCTGTCTGTAACCCTTTGAGGTACAACATCATTATGGACAGCCACACCTGCATCTGGGTGGTTATTGTGTCATGGGTGTTTCGGTTTCTATTTCAAATCTGGCCAGTCTGTGCCATGTTTCAGCTTACCTTCTGCAAATCAAATGTGATAGACCATTTTTTATGTGACCAAGGACAATTGTTTGAACTATCCTGTGATGACAGCCATTTCACACAGTTTATTCTTTTTTAAATGGCTGTTTTCATTATCATTGGTGCTTTGATCCTACAGTCATTTCCTACACCTACATCATCTCTACCATCCTCAAGATCCCCTCAGCCTCAGGCCGGAGAAAAGCCTTTCCTACGTGTGCCTCACACTTCACATTTGTTGTGATCGGCTGTGGCACCTGCTTGTTCCTCTGTGTGAAACCCAAGCAAATGCAGGCAGCTTGAGTACAACAGGGTAGTGTCACTGATGGTTTTAGTGGTGAACCCTTTCCTGAACCCATTCATCTTCACCCTCCGGAATGAGAAATTCATAGAGGCCTTTCGAGATGTCATGAAACGCTGCTCACTGCTATCAACTCCTCAAGGATTAGCTGTGTCCTAAAGACAATCATGAACTCATTATTGTGGACATGAATAATCTCAAAGCACTAATTTAGTCTGAAATGATCATTTTCAACACCACGTGGTTTGTGATCTACAAGGGCATTTTAAGACACAGCTAGCGCTCCAATTTATAATCAGATGATTCCTACATGGGAGATCACATTATTTTTTTACCTGGACATATATGTTTATATACTCTTCTGTAGTTATAATACAACTTACAATATAAATTTAACAGGTGTAAATGTACAAAATATGTGTGTTTTTTTTAAAGAACAGTTCAGCTTTTTGAATGGGAAAATCCAGGAAAAGTATAATTCTCTCCATGGCCGCTGACGCACATGTTTGATTCTAGGTGCTGGAGTCATCTTCCCATATGTTTTCCTCTGCTTTCATGATTTCCTCACTGCCTAAAGCACCTTCTGTTTCTTTCTTTTTTTTTTTTTTAATATATGAAATTTATTGTCAAATTGGTTTCCATACAACACCCAGTGCTCATCCCAAAAGGAAGCACCTTCTGTTTCTTATGTGAGTGGCTTCAAATCCAGTGTAAGGTCCTACCCTTTCTTGAGATTCCCTCCCCAACGTCCAACAGGGATGTACATACCTCTCTGTAAATCTTCTCAACTGGCAGTTGTGAGAGTGAACTCACTCCACAGTCCTGACTCCTCCCCAAACTCAGGGCCAGATGATTCAGATACATCTCTAATTGTTGTACTTTCTCAATGTGAGGAGGTCGGCCAATGCCTTAGAAAGAGGCATTTTCTCATCTGGCATGAGTCTCATGATTACACCAGTCCCAAATGTGGGAGGGCAACTGGCTAGTTTTGGGAATTGAAGTGACAAGGGTGAACTGATCTTGCTGTGCCCCTGGGCTGAAGCAGGTGTGCATGGAGGGCAGAAAAAGGGCAGCTGGTCACTTCTCCCCACATTGTGAAGTCCTCACGTTGGTCAATCCTGACACAGGGCATTCCATCTCCCTGCTCTCTCAGCTACATTTCTGGGTTCCCTTCCTTCTCCGCCCTCACAAGGACCAGGTTTACCAAGCTGTCTTCCAGCTCTACAGTGAGCTTTCTCATCCACTTTGCAGTTCCAATATTGTGCCATCCTGGCCCCTTTCCTGTCACACCAGTATTTCAACTATAATATTTCTGTATCATATGACACTGGTTTACTGATTTTTTTCTGTATCACTATTTGAAAATACACAAATAGAATATTAGTCATCCAAATGTATTATCAAAAGGAGGCTACTTAAAGAATTTACATAACTTCCAGACTATCAGATATTTTACAGCTGTAAGAACAATGAGGAAGTTTTCTGTGCCATTAAGAGAAAGATCTCCACGATACACTGTTGAGTAAGAAAAGCAAAGAGCAGAGCATTTTGTTTAGTTTCTTAACTTTTTGTAAGACAAAAGTAAAATATACTTTATATTATTATTTGCATGGAGAGAAGTTTGGGAAGGGAGCACAGGAGGCTGGTGGTTGGGGAGGTGGCAGTGAGAGGGGGACTGAGGAGGAGTGCTGGGAGTGAGGTCTTTACATGGTTTTGAACTCCACATCATACTATGCCTTACTAAGTCAAAAATAAAAGTAATCATCCTGCCTCTAATTGCCAAAAACGTTTGCTTGTTTCTACAAATACATCACTGTAGCAGAGAAGACATTTTGGCAGAAGAATCTTTGGTAAGTCTGGACGCTCTATAAGGTTTCCGTAGGGCTGAGTAGAGCAAATGGGAGAAGAGTTGGGATGGAACAGAGCAACAGAGCTTCACATTTTTCTTGTCCTGAGTCCTTGGCTACTTTTGTAGGGATATGGAGATCATCTTTAAATATCACGGATAGACACCTATTGTTATCTGATCGTTATGTTGGAAGTACTTTTTGTGAATCGGGGTTTGTCTTTTTCACTTTTTTATTGAAATATTCTGTCATGCAGAAGTGTTAACTTTGTTGTTGTCAAATGTAATTTTTATCTGTGATGTGTATGTGTGTATATTGCTTTAAAAGTGCTTTTCCATTCAAAGGACGTGAACAACAGTCTCTTGTGATAACTATAGCCTCTGACAATGTAGATATAGGACAACCATTCTTTAAAATAGGAAAAGAGTGGGAAGAGCACATGCAAAGTATTTTTTAACAGTTTTCAGTAATGACAGTGGTGGAGATAGTATTAGCAGTATTATTCTAGGACTGTTGTGTGTGTAATGTAAGATAAAGACAATGAATAATTATGGAATATTCTAGTTCTGAAAATAATATAGAGGAGGTTAGGTAAAGCCTCTAGGGTCTTGTATTTAAATTGTATATATCAGGATGGACTCATTTTATATAAATGGGCCCATTTTATATGTCCCTAGGTGTAGGTTGCATTCTGGCAATACTATTTCCCAAGATGAGTAATAGGACTTCTTGGAGAAATGGCTCTTTCCAGGTCTGGGCAAGAAATCTGTAAGACGAGCTTGTAATATCTTATCATAATGGGGATCAAAGATTACTGGGGTAATGTTAAAAGGTATCAGGAGCTGACTGGAGGAGACTTCTACCGGCCAAAGATGAGAGAAGGTACACTTCAAAAAAATACAATGGTTGCAACCATTGGAAATCTATCAAATATATTTAAGTCCATGAGTTCATAATGGTGTTCCAAAAGCAGCCACCCTCAAAAGGTTACCTTCATTATTTGTCAGACCCCAGCCAGATCAAGGCTCTGGAACCAGCTACTAAGTTACAGAAACACATGCAGAGAACAGAAAGACATGTTTAGCTGTGCCCTTAAGATGGAGTCACCATAATGTGGACTGTGGGAAACTCTACAGTAAAAACCCTGATTCTTCAACAAAGAGATTGGAAGAAAATGAAAGAGCTGTAGAGAGAATCTATAGATTAAAATAGACTAAAAAAACATATGAAATAAAAATGTAGAATACTAAGCTATAGTGTGTAGCACTTCAGACTGGCCTGATAAAATTGTTAAGAAGTGCAAGGAAGTGATTACTACAAGGTCTGGATTGCAGTCACTTTTGAGAATATGAGGATTGCAGTTGGAATGGGGCAATGGAAATGTTTCTGGGGTTGCTATCAAATCTCTATTTTTTGATCTGGGTGGTGGTTTATAAGGGTATTCACCTCATAATTTATTAAGCTATATGTATGTTCAGTGTGGTCTTTCTGTATTCATGTTTTATATTAAAATGAAATGATTAAAAAGGCCTTCTACGGTGCACCCACTGTGGAAGTCAGTATGGAAATTCCTCAAAAAATTAAAAACAATTACCATATGATCCAGGAATTTTACAACTGGGCATTTACTTGAAGGAAATGAAAACACTACTTTGAAAAGACATATGTATCCCCGTGTTTATTGCAGCATTATTTACAATAGCCAAGATATGGAAGCAGTCCAAGTGTCCACTGATCGGTGAATGGCTAATGAGGATGTGGTTATATATAGTGGAATATTACCCAGCCACAAAAAAAGAATGGAATCTTTTGTTTGTAATGATGTGGATGGAGCTAGAGAGTATAATGCAAAGTGAAATAAGACAGTCAGAGAAAGGCAAATACCATGTGATTTCACTCGTATGTGGAATTTAAGAAACAAAACAAATGTAAAAGAAAAAAAGAGACAAACAGAAAAGTATTGTCCTAAATAGGGAACAAACTGGTGGTTACCAGAGGGGAGGTGGCTAGGGGGATGGGTGAAATAGATAAAGGGGAATAAGAGGATGCTTATCATGATGAGCACTGAAAAATATGTAGAATTATTGAATAATTATATTGTATACCTGAAACCAGTGTAACACTGTGTGTTAATTATACTTGAATAAAAAATAATTGAAAAAAGTCTTGTATATATTCTAATAGTTTTAATTTTTGGAGTTAGACATTTATATTTTTTAAACAAATGATTGTTAATTTTGGGACAGGCAAAAAGGTTAGTGATAACCTGCATTCTCTACAAATCATGAGCTTTAGGCAAGGATTAGCCTCTAAAGACTTATTTAGGAGGCTATAATCTGAGTAGAGCAAAAGTACAAGAAATTAGACAGAAAAGGATGGTAAACAATGCAGTGTGATAAATACCATGCTGACTACTGTTTTGTGATGGGTCTTGGCTGTGCAGCATAATTGTGGTCAGGTTTTCTGGAGACATTGTGCTCTGAAGAGTCCTTTGAAGTGAGATAGGGATAGGGAATTTGCTTGTCTCTTCCAAGTAGGGATTCTGGGAGTGGGGCTTGTTTGCCTAAGGAGGTGGTAGTTAGGACTGAACAAAAGATGGAAGAAACAAGTGAGGTTAAGAAATAATAGAGATCTAATGTTTTATTCCTATATAGATAATCGGTTGTTACAGTACAGTTTATTGAAAAATCAGGCCTTTCCACATTGATTTGAAGTGTCATACTGTCTTATAAGGAGTGCTTTTATTTCATGGGTCTGTTTCTGAGCTCTCTATTTTATTTATATGCTTATAGTACAGACCCCATACAGATTTATAATAAATATTACTATTAGTAGGCCTTATCCAATCTCCTTTTTCATTAGAACTAATTTGGCTATTCTTGACTATCTCCAAACTCTTACATATGAGTTTAAAATAATTTTGCATTTGTGTGTAGATTGTGTGTGTGTGTGTGTGTGTGTGTGTGTGTGTGTGTGTGTGTGTTATGAACAAATGTCCTGAGGATTTTAATTGACATTTCATTGACACTCCCAAATCATTTAATGAGGCCAGCATTACATTAATATAAAAACCATACAGAACAACAAAAGTTTACATTATCTCTTATGAATGCAGGCACTGAAACCTCAACGCCATTTTAGCAAATCCCATCCAGCAACACATAAAAAGAATAACATTATCACAAACAAGTAGATTTCATTCCAAGATATATGATTGTTTCAGGATTCAACAATTAATCAGTATAATTAATCATATAAATAGATTAAAAAAGAAAAAATATGATCATATTAGTATAGAAAGAGCCTTTGACAAATTCAACAACCATTCATTATAAAACTTTCAATATGGGGTACTAAAAAACCCTACTGCTAACATCTTCTATAGTGGGGACAGACTGAATGCCTTCTCCCCTGCTAAGGTTGGGAACAAGGCAAGGATGTCCTCTCTCACTACTCCTATTTAATATTGTACTGGAAGTCCTAGCTAGTGTGGTTACGTGAGGTAACAAAATAAAGGGCATATGGAATGTAAAAAAAGAAAAATTTGTCTTTATTCACAGATGACATGATTGTCTATGTAGAAATCCCCTAAGAATCTACCAAAAAACGTCTTGCAAGTAATAAGTGATTTTAGCAAAGTCTCAGGATACAAAGTCATTATGCGAAAGTCAATGGTTTTCCTACGTATTGACAACAATTATAATTGAAATATAAGAAGTAATACATTTTTTTGATAGCAACAAAGAAGCGAAGTTCTTAGATATAAATCTAATAAAATATGTTCAGAATCTGTAGTGGAAAACTATGAATCACCAATGAAAGCTCCAAGTAAATGCAAAAGTATACAATGAGTATGGATTGGAAGACTCAATATTGTTATGATGTTAATTCTTTCCAATTTCATTCTATAGGTTCATTGCAATCCCAAATAAATTCTAGCAGGCTTTTATGTAGATATTGACAAAATGATTACACAATTTATAAGGAAATGCAAAGGAGTAGAATAGCCAAAGCAATTGTAAAAATTCAGAGGACTCATATTATCTGATTTCAAGGTTTTTCATGGAGTTATATTGATCAACATAGTATAGTATTGGAAAGACAATAGACAGATTAATGGAAGATAATAGAGAGGCCAGAAATAGACCTAAGCAAATACAACTTATTTTTGACAAAGTTTCAAAGGAAATTCAATAAAGAAATGTTAATCTTTTCCAAAAATACTGCTGGAAAAATTGGCTGTCTCTATGCGGTAAAATGAGCCTCAACACATACCTTGCACTTTACATAAAAATTATCTAAAATTACCTAAATGTAAATGCAAAACTATGAAACTTCTAGGAGAAAATCTGCATGACCTTGGGTTTGGTAGTGAGTTTTTAGATACAACACCTAAAGCATCATCCATGAAAGAAGAAAATGAAAAATTGAAGTTTATCAAGTTGAAACGTTTTACTGTGCTAAAGTCACTGTGAATAGAATGAAAAGATTAGGCACAGACTGGCGCAAGTATTTGAAAACTCACAGATATGATAATTGATATGTGTATCCAGAATACATACATAAAAAATAAAACTTAGTTTTTTAATATCTGCTTTTGAGCTCCCTCAGGCTGTTGGAAGAATTTATCTCCTTTTTAAAAAGTTTATTTATTTATTTTTGAGAGAGAGAAAGAGAGAGAGAGAGAATGTGAATGGGTGGGGGGCAGAGAAAGAGGGAGAGAGAGAATCCCAAGTAGGCTCCATGCTGTCAGCACAGAGCCTGACATGGGGCTCTATCTCTTGAACCATGAGATCATGACCTGAACTTAAATCAAGGGATACTTAACCAACTGAGACACCCAGGTGCCCCCCAAAATAAAACATTTAAAACTTAACACTAAGAAACAAACAGCCCCCAAAATGGGGAAATGATCTGAACACATGCATGCAGAGAAGATATAAGGATGGCAACTTAGAGTATGAAAAGATGTTTAACATCATTTGTGATAGGTGAATGCAAATTAAAACAACAATGAGATACCACTATATACCTACTAGAATAGCTAAAAATTAAAAAAAAAAACCCTGACATTTCCACATGTTAGAGAGGATATATAAAAAATCAGAAATGCTCATTCATTGCTGCTTGAAATGCAGAATGTCACAACCACTTTGGAAGGCAGTTTGGCAACATCTTATAAAGTTAAAGATAGACTTAGCATACAACCCAGAAATTGTGCCTCCAAAATGAATGGAAAATTTACTTCCACACAAAACCTTGTGCACAAATTTTTATAGAAACTTTAGTCATAATTGGAAATGACCACAGTGTTTCTCAGTAGGTGAATAGATGAACAAACTATGATCCATCCATACAATGTGAATACTATTCAGCAATAAACAGGGATGAACTAATAACTCACATAATAACATGAAAAAAATCTTAAATGCATTTTACCAAAGGAAAGAATCCAGAACAAAAGGCTACATGTTGTATGATTCAATTCTAATGACATTATGCAAAAAGGAAAAACTACAAGGGATGGAAAATAGATAAGTGGATACATATCTCTTTAGGAGAAGTAAGGGGACAGTGACTAGGGAAATGCAGGGAATTCGGGAGCAATGGAATGAATCTGTTTGGCACTATAGTGGTGGATACATTATTTTGTCAAACTCATAGGAGTTGACAGTATATAAAGTGAACTATAATGTATACAAATTGAAAAAAAATCAACCAGGAGTTTGGGGGATCCCAGGACGGAATGCAGACAAAAGAAATTACTGTGATATGAATGTGATACGAGCTTACTGAAGAGGTTGGTGTAAAAGGACCAAGGAAACTTTGGATATCAGCATAGTTCTAAGCAAGTCCTATGCAACTTTGGAAAACAGTATTTTGACTAAAAACTCCAGGGCTAAAGACCAAAAAGAACTGTGTATAATCACTGTACTCTAACTGGCAATGCTGCTTCTGTAAAATAAATTTTCAACATGAATTAATCATAATTCAGAGGCATTTACAAATATGAAACAACACTGGAAATTAGAAAACTTAAACAACCCTCAGAATAGAAATGCACAAGAAAACAGATTGTGAAGAACTATTAAATAAATTCAAGAAGTTGAAAAAAGTCAAAATCATCTCAACCAAAGACTGAATTACAGGGTACTCAAGGAGGACTATATTTTGTGAAAATAAGTGATATTGGGAAGAGGAAGCAAAGGACAACAATGACAACAAAAACCTAAAATAAAATAAAAAGCTAGAAATTATCAGAGAAAATGTGATCAATTAAAACAAATTAAAAAGACAAAATAATCAAACGAACCTTAAGAGGATCTTTGATTAAAAAAAAAAGGTATAAATATATTGGGGGAAATTTTGGAAAATTTCAATATGGACTATACATTTTATATTACTGAATTAAGGTTAGTTTTCTCATATGTGATAATGGGATTCTTGTTACGTAGGAGAATGTCCTTATTCAACATAAAGTTTTTGCTCTGCACTGTGAGCATAGTAGGTACCATCGCTAACCAGGATGCAGGTGAAGCATATGGGAAGCATCGTGATCCACAAGACGAAACCCCAGCAAGCCATTTTAGGCTACTCTTGCGGAAGAGTAGTGAATAGATGACATAAGTAGTCTCTGTGCTGTGCTCACCGTCAATCAGTCAGATAAGGAATTGAGAAATCAACTCTGCTCTTTGGGTTTTAAAAGAGACACTGTGAAACGAATCCAAGGATTCCATCTAGCAAGCTGCTAGATGCCTCACTGCAAACCCCATCCCAGAGTTGCTCACATTATATTACATACACCCATGGTCCCTGTTAAATCAAGAGAAAGTGTAAGGACACCAAAGAATCTATGGCTCAATCTTTCCAGGACAGATTTTTTTCCCAATTTTCAAGACACCCTTTCTTCCAATCCTAATGAGGTTATGGAAACTGAAAGATTTGGTATAGCCTATTCAAGTCAAGAGTTCTTTTTATTTTATTTTTTAAAAATTTATTTAAATTCAAGTTAACATAAGGTGTAGTATTAGTTTCAGGGTAGAACCCAGTGACTCATCACTTATTTATAACACCTGGCTCATTCCAACAAGTGCCCTCCTTAATACCCATTGCCCATCTAGCCCATCCTCCCACCCAACACCCCACCAGCAACCCTCTAGTTGTTCTCTGTATCTAAGAGTCTCTTATGGTTTGCCTCCCTCTCTGTTTTTATCATATTTTTTCTTCCCTATGTTCATCTGTTGTATTTCATAAATTCCATATATGAGTGAAATCATATGATATTTGTCTTTCTCTGACTGACTTAGTGGAGGAAGAGATTGTTGTAGACGTTGGAGAAGGTAAAAATGAATTTGTTCTTAAAAGATTGTACCCACGTTGTACTACTAACTTTTGTAGCTATTACCACTATCTTTTGGGCAGTTGAAATGTGTTTAGTCTGCATTGAGATGTGCTGTAAGTGTTAAAATATATTGAGTGGCTTAAAATGAACAACTCAGGAAACAACAGATGTTGGCCAGGATGCGGAGAAAGAGGAACCCTTTTGCACTGTTGGTGGGAAGGCAAACTGATGCAGCCACTGTGGAGAACAGTATGGAGGTTCCTCAAAAAATTAAAAATAGAACTACCCCATAACCCAGGAATTGCACTACTAGGTATTTATCCAGGGGATACAAAAATGGTAAATCAAAGGGCTACACGCACCCCAATGTTTATAGCAACCCTACCAACAATAGCCAAAGTATGGAAAGAGCCCAAATGTCCATCGAGTGATGAATGGATAAAGAAGATGTGGTGTATATAATCAATGGAATATTGCTCAGTGATCAGAAAGAATGAAATCTTGCCATTTGTAACAACGTGGATGGAACTAGAGTATATTATGCTAAGTAAAGTAAGTCAGAGAAAGACAAATAGCAAGTCAAGCATTCTCAGGTTCTAACCCTCAGAACTCTATCCCCAGAAATGGGATATGGAAAATAGTTACCAAGGAAAAAGGTCTTTAGAAATTAATGGCAAATACTTCATTAAATATTAAATACTCCTTTAGCAGGGTCCTCCAGGCCCCAAGATTAGGAAAATATCTAATAATGGCCTGATAAATTTTATTTTATAAATAACCTCATTTAAAAATTAAAAAAATTTTTTTTGATGTTTATTCATTTTTGAGAGAAAGAGAGACAGCATGTGAGCAGGGGAGGGGCAGAGAGAGAGGGAGACACAGAATCTGAAGCAGGCTGCAGGCTCTGAGCTGTCAGCACAGAGCCTGACGTGGAGCTCAAACCTATGAGCTGTGAGATCATGACCTGAGTCGAGGTCAGACACCCAACCAACTGAGCCACCTAGGCATCCCCTCATTTTTAAAATTTAAACCTGAGACAGGGTTGTTCCTCTGTGATGGTGGTGATGCTGGGGTAATTACTTTTTCCTAAACCAAGTTCCTAAAACCCAGAAGTCAACAATTAAATCACTTTAGAAGGGGAGAGTAAGAAAAAAAAAAAAAAAAGAACTTTCTGTGGTTGATTTGTGATGGGAGGAGAGGCATGATTAAGTGGGTGGAGAGTTGCAGTGGAGAGTCCCTGAAGATAAAATTCTGAGTGATTTTGTGCCCTGATATATTAGTAGGAGCTGAGTGAAGGTGAATGCCATCTGGGAAGGAGATAATTGCTTTCATGCCTTACAAAGTTTTCAAGTGAGGAAATTAATTAGTCCCTTGTGAGCCAGTACAAAAAAAAAACTTTTCAGGTGGAGAAAAATGTTTTCCTAGTTTAGAGATGATTTCCAACACTTACACATGCTCAAAGATGGAGAAATCTCCACCTTACTGTCCAGTGTCACTTGGAGACACCTCTTAATTAAGGGTTAAACAGTTATATATTTGCTAGAGATCGACATCCATAAGTTGTGTTTCTATGATGTGTTCATGTGTAAACATGCATGCACGTGCCCACACACTGGAGTGTAACCAGTCTCTCCACCTCCAGTGCGACACCAGCAACCTTGATCAGAGGGTAGCCCTGCTCTGTGAGATCTGTGTTACAGATTGTGAGGGGTGCCTCTTGTCCAGTTATAGTGAAATGGCATTAACTTTGGAAGTGACCTAGCTTGGTTCCTTGAGCTATTTAGGACCTATTTATAACTGTTCTTTTTTCTACTTTCCTAATCCTGACCCTTTTTCCAAGCTCAGTCTAGACCAAGAAAACAGGATATTTTCCAAGGCTCTGTGATCTGAGCTATTCAAACAAGCATCCTCCCCATGACTCCCTAAGCAAAAGAGAGAGCTCAGAGAAGGCATCTCTCCTAAATCTGCCCTTTTTTCGACCCTTATTCCTCTCTCTTCACCAAAACACAGCCCTAGCTCATTCTTCCTCTAGTCCACATTGGACCATGTGCACTCTAAATGAATGCCCTAATAAGTCCAGGGCCAGTGGTGCCTGGGTGGCTCAGTCAGTGAAGCTTCTGATTCTTGGTTTTGGCTTAGGACATGATGTCATGGTTTGTGAGATTGAGCCCCACGGCAGGCTCTGTGCTGACAGAGTCTGCTTGGAATTCTCTCTCTCCTCTCTTTCTCTCCCCCACCCCTCTCTCTTTCTCTCTCAAAATAAATAAATAAAAATTAAAGAGAATAAGTCCAGGGCCAGAAGATAGGGGAGAAAGCATCGGGGAGGACCAAGGTAACTGACAAGCAGACAACTAACCCTTCCTTTAAGATGCTACGGTTAAGTTCTAGAGAAAAGAAGAAATAAGTAGCCTGACTTTCTGTTTATGATCAACTGATCATCCATTTTACCTTCCTCCCCTAACTATATTAAGAGGCATTATGAGAATACAAAAAAATAAGGTAATTAACAGGGGCAAAGAGAATGTGGAAAATGGTACGATGGATGATATTTTGTGAATTATTTTTGATGAGGGGAAGCAGAGAGAAGTGTTTCCAAAGTAACAAGACTATGTAATACAAATGAAGTTTTTGCAAAGGAAACAATAACAGCAGCCCCCCCCCACCCCCCACCCCCGCCAGCAATTGCGTTTTCTCAACAGAACTGTTAAAAGGATCTACCGTGGAAGGTGGGGGTGAGGAATTGAAATGGGGGTATTGGTTAAAAGTTTGTTTATACAGCCATTGGGCACCAACAGTCCCTTGCATTTTCTGAGTACCAAGGAAGTATCTGTTTCACAGACAGGGTGCTGCTTATCTCACTTTGCCAAGGGCTGTCCCAGTTTTATTTTTTTATTAAAAAAATTTTTTTTAACATTTATTCATCTTTGAGAGAGAGAGAGAGACAGAGCATGAGTGGAGAAGGGGCAGAGGGAGGGAGACACAAAATCTGAAGCAGGTTTCAGGCTTCTGAGCTGTCAGCACAGAGCCTGACATGGGGCTTGAACCCATGAGCTGCAAGATCGTAACTGAAGCCGAAGTCAGACGCTCAACCTACTGAGCCACCCAGGCACCCCAGGGCTGTCCCAGTTTTAAAATGGCAAGTGCCACATCCTGGGAGCTCCCCGTGTCGGCTGGCTACCCAGGCTACCCAGTTCGCTCTATGGACCTTCCACAACCCCCCCCCCCCCCCACCGCCAATAGCTGGAAGAGACAAGACTTTATTGTCATTAAGAAGAATTGAACTGGGAAAGTTCCAGATTTTAGGACCACAGGTATAAAATGTATGGCTTAAAACAAATGACCTTGCAAGTGCCGCAAACACTGATTTCACAGTTAAAAATAAACTTCAGCGAGTAGATGAATTTACAAGTATGGAATCTGTGAATGAGGAGGAATGACTATCATTCTCTTATTGATGGGTGTTTATTTTTTGTCAGTTGTTATAATGAATTAAACCGCTGTGAACATTTTTTTTAATTTTTATTAAAAAAATTTTTTTACACATTTATTTATTTTTGATAAAGACAGAGCACAAGTGGGGGAGGGGCAGAGAGAGAAGGAGACACAGAATCTGAAGCAGGCTCCAGGCTCTGAGCTGTCAGCACAGAGCTATTTGTTGGCCACTTGGTTTTTGGCAAGTGTCTTGGAATCATTTGCGGTGTTTTCTGCTTACGGGTCGCTCAGCCTCTCGCAGGACTAATTGGAATGAGGTAGTGGCACAAAACAGAGCAGGGGTTGGCTGTTTAGGGCTCAGACTATCTGATGATTACCAGGACTTGAGGTCTGGGTACAAGGCAGCCTGGGTGTTAAGAAACTCCTGACTAGGAGATTCCAAGTTTGTAATGACCTACATCATTACGCAAAACTTGCCCATGTTCTAAAAACTTGATTATCCTCAGGAGGGAAGGGTGAAAGTTTTTCTGGCTTTTCCTTGACTGCATCCCCAGGGTTTCTCTGAACTTGACAAATGTAGTTTCTTAGAGAATAACTCCCCTTGGGGATAGACAGTAGAAGGAAAGAAGGAGAGAGAGAGAGAGACAGAGGAGACAATAGGGCTTCCACAGCACTGTTATCACTGGACTTTTCCTTAAGTGCTCATATGAAGACAGTTTTCTCTTGCACTGAGAGTGAGGACAGCAGCAGCTTTCCCTGGGCCACAGAGCATGCTCTGCCCTAGTCAGGCAGGAGGTAGCCTGGGCTGATCCCTGGAGAGCTGTAGGATTTTCCAGGTCAGTCTCTTTCTCTAGAGGTGAATGTCTGCTCGGGGCTCCCCTCTGCGAAGGAGAGTAAGAGAGGATCAGCATGGGAAGTTCTGGGCTTCATTGCTGTCTAAAATGAGGACACCTTCCCTGGAGCATGAACAGTAGGCTAGGGGAGCCGCATAATGGAGGAGCTCAAATCAAATCCTCCCTCCACAGCAGAGAGCATATTCAGCTCTTTTCGGTACTTGTGATAGACACATCTCTCTGCTATGACCTAAGAATCTGCTCTCTCATTTGTCCTTATTTCTTGTTTTTGTAATCTGGCCATTGTGTAGGGGATCTCCAGGGAGAGGACCACAGCTTGACCAGACAATGCCTTAGTAAAGAGTGAAGAGAGACTATTTTACAACAACAGGAAGACTATTTTACAACAAGAGGAAAAGCAGATCAGGGTGGATAGTTTTTGCTCATTCACTGACATATTTGAACAAATGTTTTGAATAAATATTAAAAGAGCACATACTTACCCTGTGTCAGACTCTGTTCTTGGCACTGGAGATGTGAGAGTGAACAAGAAAGACAAAAGTGCTTCAATATCAGCTATTGATGAGAGCCAGTAAGAAGAAAATCCCACCAAATAAGAGGGTAAAATGTGAGGCACTTTTGCTGTTTTAGAGAGGATGATTGGAGAGGGCCCATGGGTTGGAGACATTTGAGCAATGACCTGCATGTGTGAGGGAAGGAGCCCAGATTTACTGACCAGATCAGTGTGAGCCTTTTGGGTGTTTTCTGACACTTTTCCATATTTGTAGGTCTCTGGAGAAAACAGGAGGACACAGCAGATAGTCTCTGGGGACTTCTCCAAGGTTCTCTATAGGATGCAGACCATGGCTGGTTGGAAATAGACACAGACTGCCTTTTGGGAGGTCTTATCTCCTTGCTGAAACTAGAGATTTGAGACATGGGGAAGGCAGAGGGTGTTGCTTGTTTTCTTGTCCCCTGGTGCCAGGGTGGAGATTATACAGGACAGATGGGAGTTGGGGATAAAAGTCCCAGCCCCCTCTTTACTCCTCTGGACCCCTACTCCCTGGTGTCCTCTGGTGTCAGAAGGAACAATCTCAGAGCTACAAGTTTCCAACTGGAAGCTAATGAGGTTCTTCCTACCAGGAAGAACAGTCGCCGAAATGAGAGACAGAGATAGCATTCATGATAAGAATAAGGAGGAAAAAAGTGGATAATCCACTTCAGAGAGTCAGCTCCCCAGAAGTCAGGGAAAGACTCCGTGCTTTGTTTCAAAATAGCTGTTATCTTATGACAGTTTTCTGGGTAGACCCACCACCCTGTCGGCTGGCTCTACTGATGGGCTCAAATGATGATACAGGTAGCCGAAGCAAGAACTGTAAGTGAACAGAAGTTAAATGGAGCCCACATTCAGAGGAGATGAAGGAAATATGTAAACGTATCTGGGTGGGATTGGTAAGGTTTTGTAGGACATGGACGTAAGAGGCAGAGAAGAAATCGTAGGGCATTTAGGGTGGAAGCATTGGTGGCATAAATGAACACACTGTGGTCAGAAACTGGACAGGGTGGCAGGTCAGAGCAGAGATGGAGGCAGGATGATGATGAATTGAAAGACAAGAGTGCCTACAGGGGTGGGTGGGCTTTCAAGCCTAGGCTGTGGTGTTAGTGACTATTGCTCATCTTCTTGCATATATATGTTTATTTTTGTATGTATTTTCTTCATAAAACATTCAACATCAACCTTGTACAGCAAATAGTGGAAGATGAACCCACTTGGTCATGATGCAGCCTAAGAGCAGAGATGATATTTCCTCCACCTGGGAATAGCTTTAGTCCTGTGAAATTAGAAGGCTGTGAACTCTCCTTTGTTCCCTAGATTCCATAAAGAGCAAGAGCACAGGACTAAATGTTGAAGAATTATTCTAGCGCCACTGAATTTTATCTACTTGGCTTCCATGGCTCCAAAGAACTGCACGATATTCTTTTTGCCACTTTCTTCTTTCTCTACTCAGTGACAGTCATGGGGAACATGGTCATCATTGTGATTGTCTGTGTTGATAAACGTCTGCAGTCCCCCATGTATTTCTTCCTTGGCCACCTCTCAGTCCTAGAGATCCTGATCACATCAGTTGCTGTCCCCTTAATGCTCTGGGGGCTGCTGCTTCCAGGGATGCAGGCAATGTCTTTGACAGCCTGTCGTGCACAATTATATTTGTACCTTTCTTTGGGTACGTCGGAGTTAGTATTAATTGGAGCAATGGCTGTGGACCGTTATGTGGCTGTCTGTAACCCTTTGAGGTACAACATCATTATGGACAGCCACACCTGCATCTGGGTGGTCATTGTGTCATGGGTGTTTGGGTTCCTATTTCAAATCTGGCCAGTCTATGCCACATTTCAGCTTACCTTCTGCAAATCAAATGTGATAGACCATTTTTTATGTGACCGAGGGCAACTGCTCAAACTATCCTGTGATGATAGCCTTTTCACAGAGTTTATCCTTTTTTTAATGGCTGTATTCATTATTGTTGGTTCTATGATCCCTACAATCATCTCCTACACCTACATCATCTCTACCATCCTCAAGATCCCCTCAGCCTTGGGCCGGAGGAAAGCTTTCTCTACTTGTGCCTCTCACTTCACCTTTGTTGTGATTGGCTATGGTACCTGCTTGTTCCTCTATGTGAAACCCAAGCAAACGCAGGCAGCTGAGTACAACAGGGTAGCGTCACTGATGGTTTTAGTGGTGACCCCTTTCCTGAACCCATTCATCTTCACCCTCCGGAATGACAAATTCATAGAGGCCTTTCGAGATGTCATGAAACGCTGCTATCAACTCCTCAAGGATTAGCTGTGTCCTAAGGACAATAATGAACTCATCATCATGGACCTGAGTAATCTTAAAACACTAATTCAACCTGAAATGATCATTTTCATCATCAAATAGTTTGTGATGCACAAAAGAATTGTAAAAATTTTTCATAGGAATTTTAAAACATGGCTGGTTCTCCAATTTATAATTAGATGATTCCTACATGAGAGATCACATTATTATTTTTTAACTGGATATATATGTTTATACACTCTTCTATATGTATGATACATCTTACAATATAAATTTAACAGGTGTAAATGTACAAAATATGGGGTTTTTTTAGAACTCTGAACTCTGACTGGGAAAAGCAAGGAAAAGCATAATTCACTCCATGGTCGCTGAGCTATGTGTTTGATTCTAGGTACTAGGGTCATTTTCCCATATTTTGTCCTGTGATTTGATGATATTTTCGCTGCCTAAAGACCTTCTGTTTCTTCTGTAAGTGACAAGTCCAGCCTCATGTACAACCTTTTCCTGAGGTTCCTGCTCCAACGTTGAACAGGGACAGTACCTCCCTGTGGTTCTCAACTGACAGTTGTGAGAGTGAACTCACTCCATAGTCCTGACACCTCCCAACCTCAGGGCTAAATGTGTGTTAATTCAGGCACATCTACAATTGGTAGACTTTCTCAGAGTGAAGAGGGAGGGTTTTGGAAAGAAGTATTTTCTCATCTGTCATTGACTCTCATTATAACACCAGCCCCAAATGTGGGAAGGGAACTGGCTAGTTTTGGGAATTGAAGTGACAAGGGTGAGCTGATCTTGCTGTGTCCCTGGGCTGAAGCAGGTGTGCATGGAGGGCAGAAAAAGGGCAGCTCCTGGTCACTTCTCCCCATAGTCCTCACATTGGTCAATCCTGACACTGGGCATTCCATCTCCCTTCTCTCTCAGCTACATTTCTAGGTTCCCTTCCTCCTCCCCCCCTCACAAGGACCAACTTTGCCAAGCTGTCTTCCAACTCTACAGTGAGTTTCCTCGTCCGCATCTCAATTCCTTTATTGTCCCATCCTGGCCTCTCTCCTTTTACACCACCATTGTCAATATTTCTGCCATTCTTATGTGGCTAAGCAGGGGTCAAAAGACTGTGCACATGAAACTTCCTTCCCAACATTATACATGTATGTTGTGAACTCACTGAAGGGACTGGGAAAAAAGAATGTGACATACATAACTGAAAAATAGTGTTTTGACTGGAATCTGTAAGACTAAGAGTGGAACTGAGCAAGATCATAATAGTATTGTTAATAAAGTTGTTTCCCACTGAGAGTATGAGTTAACAATTCTGCAATTGCCATACCTGTATACTACAGGTTAACAAATAAAGATAACAACTGGTGGGAGCCAGGTCTGTCACTGTGGATGGGTATGTTACAGAGAAGCAAGAGGAGAAGGCTAGAATTAGCCATGTGGCACTGGATTCAAATTGGTGCATCAGTGTGCACGCATATTAGAAGATTATATGTATGTAGGTGGGTTGATTAATATATGATATAAATAAATGATATGAAAAATGACTTCTTTTTCATAACTATTTTGGCTGTTCTCTTGTCATTCTCTTTCCATATAAATTTAGGAGTCAGTTTGTAGATATCTACAAAATGCTTGCTGGGCTATTGATTGGGACTGTGTTCAATCGTTAGTTAGATTATTAAAACGCTGAGATCTAGGACTCCTTGCATTTGTATATGATTGTAAATTTTCTGCCTGACCATGGGGTTGAGTAGGGGTTCTTTGACGGTAAGAGGTCAATCCCTCTTCTTTCCTCCCTCTCACGTACTTGTTCTCTATGGCTCTTTTCAAATGTAGGCAAATATTTGTCTTTCTTCTGTGACATTAGGCTTGCTCCTGAATCTTTCACTGGCACACACCAATGGCTTGACCTTTACATTTTATACCTTTATATTGTGTCGGTACCATTGTACAAAAGTGTCTCATAGGCTTTACAACTCCTCAGAGGCCATTTACGTGTATCAGGCCATCCTAGTCTATTAGAGTCCTCCTCCATTTTTCCTGCAACCTCCATCCCTCCAGTCCAACGAGCCAGTATTGTTTCTGAGCACTGTGCCTGATGTCATCTGTCCCTCTCAGGGGCACCACCAGTAGTCAGAAACTGTTCCTTATTATAGATTCTGAATCAGGGCCGCTGCCCCAATCCTGGAGATTTTCCTGTTCACATGCTGTATGTGAACACTTGCTTTTATACTGAAACATTCATATAGCTTGGTATTAATAATTCTTAAGACTGCAAAGCAAGAGGGAACAGAAGCTTTATTCACAATCATAGCAGCATTCCTTACAATTGCCAAAAAGTGGAAGTGACCCAAAAGCCTCTCCACAGATGAGGAAACAGATGAATGTATAAACAAAAGGTGGTATATGCGTACAATGGAATTTTATTCGGACTTAAAAAACAACGGAATTCTGATACATGCTGTCATATAGATGACCCTTGAAAATATTGCTAAATGAAAGAAAGTGAATATAAAAGGGAAAATATTGTATGTTTCCGTTTATGTGAGGTACCTAGAATAGTCCAGTTCCTAGAGACAGAAAGTAGAATAGTGAGCAGCAGGGGTTGGGGAAAGAGGAAATGGGAGTTACTAATTAATGGCGGGCAAGAGTCAGTTTAGGATGGTAAAGCGTTCAGGAGTTGGAGGGTGGTGATGGTCGCACAATAATGTGAGTGGACTTAATGCTACTGAATTGTACACTTAAGATGGTTAAAAATGGCAAAACTGTGTTATATATTTTTTACCACATTAAAAAAGAAAAAAATATTAAATAATTCTAAATGATTTTTTATGATGAATCATCAGAGCTTTGATCCCCTCTTTGTTTTTTTTTCCAATTTTTTATTTTTTATTTTTTTATTTTTATTTTTTTCAATATATGAAGTTTATTGTCAAATTGGTTTCCATACAACACCCAGTGCTCATCCCAAAAGGTGCCCTCCTCAATACCCATCACCCACCCTCCCCTCCCTCCCACCCCCCATCAACCCTCAGTTTGTTCTGTTTTTAAGAGTCTTATGCTTTGGCTCTCTCCCACTCTAACCTCTTTTTTTTTTTTTTCTTCCCCTCCCCCATGGGTTTCTGTTAAGTTTCTCAGGATCCACATAAGAGTGAAACCATATGGTATCTGTCTTTCTCTGTATGGCTTATTTCACTTAGCATAACACTCTCCAGTTCCGTCCACGTTGCTACAAAGGGCCATATTTCATTCTTTCTCATTGCCACGTAGTACTCCATTGTGTATATAAACCACAATTTCTTTATCCATTCATCAGTTGATGGACATTTGGTCTCTTTCCATAATTTGGCTATTGTTGAGAGTGCTGCTATAAACATTGGGCTACAAGTGCCCCTATGCATCAGTACTCCTGTATCCCTTGGGTAAATTCCTAGCAGTGCTATTGCTGGGTCCTAGGGTAGGTCTATTTTTAATTTTCTGAGGAACCTCCACACTGCTTTCCAGAGTGGCTGCACCAATTTGCATTCCCACCAAGAGTGCAAGAGGGTTCCTGTTTCTCCACATCCTCTCCAGCATCTATAGTCTCTTGATTTATTCATTTTGGCCACTCTGACTGGCGTGAGGTGATATCTGAGTGTGGTTTTGATTTGTATTTCCCTGATGAGGAGCGACATTGAGCATCTTTTCATGTGCCTGTTGGCCATCTGGATGTCTTCTTCAGAGAAGTGTCTATTCATGTTTTCTGCCCATTTCTTCACTGGATTATTTGTTTTTTGGGTGTGGAGTTTGGTGAGCTCCTTATAGATTTTGGATACTAGCCCTTTGTCCGATATGTCATTTGCAAATATCTTTTCCCATTCCATTGGTTGCCTTTTAGTTTTGTTGGTTGTTTCCTTTGCTGTGCAGAAGCTTTTTATCTTCATAAGGTCCCAGTAATTCACTTTTGCTTTTAATTCCCTTGCCTTTGGGGATGTGTCGAGTAAGAGATTGCTACGGCTGAGGTCAGAGAGGTCTTTTCCTGCTTTCTCCTCTAAGGTTTTGATGGTTTCCTGTCTCACATTCAGGTCCTTTATCCATTTTGAGTTTATTTTTGTGAATGGTGTGAGAAAGCGGTCTAGTTTCAGTCTTCTGCATGTTGCTGTCCAGTTCTCTCAGCACCATTTGTTAAAGAGACTGTCTTTTTTCCATTGGATATTCTTTCCTGCTTTGTCAAAGATGAGTTGGCCATACGTTTGTGGGTCTAGTTCTGGGGTTTCTATTCTATTCCATTGGTCTATGTGTCTGTTTTTGTGCCAATACCCTTTGATCCCCTCTTTGATTCTCTTCACACTCTTCAGAGGTGACTGTGTTCAACTGTTTCTACTGGGATATATAAATAATATACTGACATTTTGTGATTTATCAAGTTGTTTTTTCTTTAGTTAATCACCTTATTTTTAAATTTTGATCAAATATTCATCCTGTTTTTTCTTCTTGTTTACCCTTACAGATACCATAAACCTAACAATAAATTATTCCTTGTGCTTTGTGCTCCATAGGTCTTCTTACTTGGTGTGCTTCTAAGTTTTGATGGGACAGATTTTCCAGCATCCCTCTAACAGAGAACTCATAAAAGGTAAGCTATTTTGGATGTTTTTATTCCAGCTTCATACTTCATTGTCACTTTGGTCAGATGAAAACACCCACACACCAGCCACTGGGGATGCCTTGGCTGCAGATCCCCCAGCATCTAATGTACCTCACCCTGGTGCCCAGACCCAAAGGCAGCTTGGATGAGCTTTGGGCACAGGCTATTGAACACGCCCAGAAACTTACCCAGAATCTGTAGGCCAAAGAGAGACCACAAATGTGAGCATTAGCTCTTTCCTTTGGGAAAGCTAAAGGGAGGTTTTCAGCACCTGGCCTGGTGCATTACATGATCTAGAAGACAAACAAGCTGAAGAATTCACCAAGAGAGGGCTCAAGAAACAAGTGTATCCATACAAGTCCTGAGAAAGCCTCTGAATCACTAGAATCACTCAGAATCAGTAGCCTAGCCTGGCTGATAGTAGGTCTTGTTCTTCTGAAGCCAGTCACTAATTTAATCTGATCCATTAATGAGAAATGAAATATTATTCAACCATAAAAAAGAAGAAAATCCTGTCATTTGCTAACAACATGAATAGCAAAATAGTAACATGGATAAATCTTGAGGGCATTATGCCAAGGGAAATAGATCAGACAGAGGAAGACAAATATTGTATATTTTCCCTTATATGTGGAATCTAAAAAAGCCAAACTCCTAGGAATAGAGAGTAGACTGGTGGTTACTAGGGGCTGGGGAATGAGGGAAATTTGGAGATGTTGCTTGTAACTCTTATAAGTTATAACTCCCAGTTGTAAGATAGGTAAGTTTGTGGATCTAATGTACAGCATGGTGACTACAGAACTATGCTACATTGTATACTTGAAAGTTACTAATAGAATAGATATTATGTCCTCACCATGAAATAAAAAGTAATTTTGTGAGGGGACAGATGTGCTAACTAAATTTATTATGGTAATCAGTTCACAGCATATATGTATATCAAATTATTCATATTTGCATAATTACATGAGGAAAAGTCTGGAAGTCAAGGTAGGTAACTGATTACCAACTGGGCTATTAGGAGTAGGAGTGAAAGAAGTATTTCTTATTGAATAACCTTTTATATTGTTTTGGTGTGTGTTTCATGAGAATGTATTACCAATGAAATTCTATATTATCAATTTAAAAATAAAAGCATAAGAGACTCTTAAAAACTGAGAACAAACTGAGGGTTGATGGGGGGTGGGAGGGTGGGGAGGGTGGGTGATGGGTATTGAGGAGGGCACCTTTTGGGATGAGCACTGGGTGTTGTATGGAAACCAATTTGACAATAAATTTCATATATTGAAAAAAAAATAAAAGAAGTAAAATTATTGTGTGTTTTTCCAATGTCTTTGAGTCATACTAATTAAACGCTAGCTTTCAATTGCCAGGAAGGTTTGATTGTTTATGAGGATATCTCATTATTTTTAGCAAATGAGTATTTACTTAAGTCCATATACTCTGTAAAGTTTCTGTTTAGCTGAAGGTAGAAAATGGGAGAACAGTAGGGGAGAAGGGATGGAGTTTCACATTTTTCTACTTGGGCCTTTGGTTACTTTGTCATGACATTCAGGGGTTCTTCAGATATTGAGCACACGTATCTGATATTATCTTACATGCACATTGGAAATACCTTTTATCAGTCTAGCTTTTCTATTCGTTAAAAAAAATTCAATTCCAGCATGGCTAACGTGCAGCGTTATGTTTCAGGTGTACAATATAGCGATTCAACAGTTCTATACATTGCTCAGTGCTCATGAAGGTTAAGTGTGCTCTCAATCCCCATCCCCTATTTCACCCATCCCCCTACCCACCTCCCCTTAGGTAGCCATGTTTGTTCCCTATAGTTAATAGTGTATTTGTTGGTTTGTCTAATTTTTTCTTCGTTTGTTTGTTTTATTTCTTACATTCCATATGTGAGTGAAATCATACAGTAATTGTCTTTCTCTAACTTATTTCACTTAGTATAATACATTTTAGTCTTTAGATCCATCCATACTGTTGCAAATGGCAACATTTCATTCTTATGGCTGAGTAATATTTCATTATATATATTGAATATATATATACACACATTATATACACACACGTATACATACACACACACACACACACATATATATCCATTTGCTTATCGATGGACATTTGGGTTGTTTATGTAGTTTGGGTATTTCAGTAATGCTATAATAAACATAGGGGTGCATATATCTTTTTGAATTAGTGTTTTGTATTCTTTGGGTAAATACCTAGTTTACTGGGTTATATGGCAATTCTATCTTTAATTTTTTGAGGAACGTCCGTACCTTTTCCGCAGTGGCTGCACCAGTTTGCATTCTCACCAACAGTGTGAGAGGGTTCCTTTTTCTCCACATCCTTATCAACTCCTTACCAACAATTCAGCAGGTTGTCTTTGTTTTCTTGTGTTTCTGATTTTAGCCATTCTGACAGGTGTGAGGTGATAACTCATTGTAGTTTTGATTTGAATTTCCCTGATGATGAGTGATGTTGAGCATCTTTTCATGTGTCTGTTGACCATCCATATGTTTTCTTTGGAGAAATGTCTGTTAATGTCTTCTGCCCATTTTTAATTTTGTTTTTTGGGTGTTGAGTTGTATCAGTTCTGTATACATTTTGGAAAGTAACCCTTTATTGGGTATGTCATTGCAAATATCTTCTCCCATTCAGTAGGTTGTCTTTTTGCTTTGTTGAGTGTTTCTTTTGCTATGCAGAAGCTTTTCATTTCAGTATAGTTCCAATTCTTTATTTTTGCTTTTGTTTTCCTTGCTTCCGGAGACACATCTGGAAAAATGTTTCCACTGATGTCAGAGAAATGACTGCCTGTGCTCTCTCCTAGGATGTTTATGGTTTCAGGTTTCACATTTTGGTGTTTCACCCATTCTGAGTTTATTTTTGTTTATGGTGTAAGAAAGTGGTCCAGTTTCATTCATTCTTTTTGCATGTTGCTGCCCAGTTTTCCCAACGCCATTTGTTGAAGAGACCGTCTTTCCCATTCATGTTTTTGCCTCCTGTGTCAAAGATTAATTGACCTGTAAGTGTTGGTTTATTTCTTGTTTCTCTATTGTGTTTCCTTGATTATGAGCCTGTTTTTGTGCCAGTATTGTACTGCTTTGATCACTACAGCTTTGTAGTATATCTTGAAATCTGAGATTGTGTTAATACCTCCAGTTTTCTTCTTTTTTCAACATTACTTGGGCTATTGAGGGTCTTTTGTGGCTCCATATAATTTTTAAGATTATTTGTTCTAGTTCCATGAAACACGCTGTTGGTATTTTGGTAGGGATTGCAGTAAAGCTATAGATGGCTTTGGGTTGTATGGACATTTTAATAATATTTATTCTCCCAATCCACGAGCATGGATATCATTGCACTTGTTTGTATCCTATACAGTTTCTTTCATCAATGTTTTATAGTTTTCAGAGTACAGGTCTTTTACCTCCTCAGTTAAGTTTATTCCTAGGTTTCTTATTATTTTTGGTGCAATTATAAACGGGATTGGTTCCTTGATTTCTCTTTCTGTTGCTTCATTAATGGTGTATAGAAAAGCAACAGATTTTTGAATGTTGATTTTGTATTCTGTGACTTGACTAAATTTGTGTATCTGTTCTAGCAACTTTTTGGTGGAGTTTATTGGGTTTTGAATTTAGAGTATCATGTTATCTGCAAAAAGTGAAAGTCTAATTTCTACCCTGTTGATTTGGATGCCTTTAATTTATTTTGTTGTCTGACTGCTGAGGCTAGGTATTCCAGTACTATGTGAAATAACAGTGGTGAGAGTGGACATCCCTGTCTTGTTCCTGACCGTAGGGGAAAGCTCTCACTTTTTCCCCATTGAGGATGTTGTTAGCTGTGGGTTTTCCATATATGGACTTTATTTTGTTGAGGTATGTCCCTCTAAACCTACTTTGTTGAGGGTTTTTATCATGTATTTTACTTTGTCACATGCTTTTTCTGCATCTATTGAAATGATCATATAGTTTTTATCCTTTCTCTTATTGAAGTGATGTATCATGTTGATTGATTTGTGAAGATTGAACCACCTTGCATCGTAGGAATTTGTCCCACTTGATCGTGGTGAATGACTTTTTAAATTATTTAAATCATTGGCTTCTGTTTGTTAATATTTTTGTGGGGATTATCACATCTATGTTCATCAGCAATATGGGTCTGTAGTTCCCTGTTTTTTGTAGCATCTTTTAAAAAGTTTATTTATTTTTGAGAGAGGGGGAGGGCAGAGAGAGAGGAGACAGAGAATTATAAACGTGGAGCCTGATGCGGGGCTCAAACTCATGAACCATAAGATCATGACGAGCTGAAATCAAGAGTTAGGCCCTTAACTGCCTGAGCCACCCAGGAGCCCCTTTTATAGTGTCTTTATCTGGGTATTTATTATTATTGGGTAATGCTAGCCTCATAGAATGAATTTGGAACCTTTCCTTTCTCTGCTATTATTTGGAATAGTTTGAGAAGATTAAGTTTTCTTTAAAGTTAATTTTTTTTAAGTTCATTTATTTTGAGAGAGAGATAGAGTGAGTAGGGGAGGGACAGAGAGAGAGAGGGAGGGAAAGATTCCCAAGCGGCCTCCATGCTGCTAGCACAGAGCCCAACACAGGGCTCAAACTCATTTAAGCCCTGAGATCATGACCTGAGCCGAAATCAAGAGTCAGATGCTTAACCAACTGAGCTGCCCAGGTGTCCCATGTCTTCTTTACATTTTTTGTTCAATTCGCTTGTGAAGTCATCTGGTCCTGGACTTTTGTTTGTTGGGATTTTTTTATTTTATTACTTATTCAATTTTGTAGCTGGTAATCAATGTGTTCAAGTTTTCTATTTTTTCTGGATTCAGTTTTGGAAGGTTATGTTTCTAGGAATCTATCCATTTTTTTCTAGGTTGTCCAAGTTCTTGACATATAATTTTTTAATAACATTCTCTTATAATCCTTTGTATTTCTGAGTCAGTTATTTCTCTCTTTAATTTCTGATCGTCAACCAAATCCCAGTAAGTTATTTTGTAGATAATGACAAGGTGATACTAATGTTTATATGGAAAGGGAAAAGGCCCAGAATAGCCAACATAATAGAAGAACAGAGTTGAAGGTATTGTCTCTACTCAACTTCAAGACTTATTATAGAGCTGTAGTTTTCAAGACAGAGTGTTATTGGCGAAATAATAGAGAAATATATCAGTGGAGAAGAACAGAAAGTCCAGAAATAGACACACACAGATATCATCAACTGACCTGTAACAAAAAACAAAGGCAGTTCCATGAAGAAGGGATAGTCTTTTCAACAACTGGAAACAACTGGACATCTTCATGAAAAATAATTCTGGACACAGACTTTACACCTTTCACAAAAGCAAACTCAACTTGGAGCAGAGACCTAAATGTCAAATGCAAAGCTACAAAACATCATAACGTAACAGTGGAGAAAACTAGGTGACCTTGTGTTTGATGACTATGTTTTAGATACAACACCAAAAGCATGATTTAGGAAACAAAAAATTGAAAACATGAACTTCTGCTCTGGGAAAGACTGTTAAGAGAATTAAATGACAAACCACAGTTTGGGAGAAGATACTTATAAAGCACATATGAAATATTGCACATGTATCGAAAATATACAAAGACCTCTTCAAACTCAACAATAAGAACACATAACTAGACGGACATTGAGGAGGGCACCTGTTGGGATGAGCACTGGATGTTGTATAGAAACTAATTTGACAGTAAATTTCATATTAAAAAAATAAGAACACATAACTCAATTAAAAAATGGACAAAAGATCTGAACAGACCGTTCACTAAAGAACATATGCAGGTGATAAATAAGCATATAAAAAATGGTCAATATCCTATGTCATCAGGAAATTGCAAATTAAACAACAATGAATGTTAATGAATGTTAACACCTAAGAGAATGGCTAAAATCTAAAACACCAAATGCTGGTGACAATGTGGAACAAGTGGAATTGTCATTATTGCTGTTGGGAATGAAAAATGGTACAGTCACTTTGAAAGACAATCTGGCAATTTCTTGCAAAGCTAAATATACTCTTACCATTCAACCCAGCAATTATCTTCCTTAGTATACACACAAATGAGTTGAAAACTTATGTCCACACATAATCTTGCACAGAATGTTTACTGTAAGTATATTCATATTTTCCCCAATTTGGAAGCAGCCAAGACCTCTGTTATGGGTTGAATTATGTCTGTCAACATTCATATGTTGAAGTTCTAACCTCCCAGTACATCAGCATGTGAACTTGGTTGGAAATGGGGTGGTTGCAGATGTAATCAGTGAAGACGAGGCCATAGTGGATCCCTATCCTAATGATTGGCACCCTTATAAATAGAATACCATATGAAGAGACACACATAGGGATAATGCCTTGAGAACATGAAACGTAAACCAGATAGCAATAGAGAAGACTCAATAAAGCCAAATGTAATGTCTTGGAAAAGAATAATATAATTGGTCAATCCCTAACAAGAATGACCAAGGAAAAAATAGAAACACAAATTACCAATGTCACAAATGGAAACAAGGGATATCACAATGGTACCATAATTCTTAAATCTATAAAAATGGGTATCATGAACAACTTTGTCAATAAACTTGACAGATGAATAAGCAATTCACCTTGCAAACACAATCTGAAGTAGAAGTTTTGAATAGTCCTTTAGCTACTAAAGATGTTTCACCTGTAAATACTTTCTCATAGAGAAAACTCTTGGGCTAGAGGTCCTCACTAGACATGGAGTTTCCCCAACAACTTAGAAGGAGATAATACAAACTTCTCCCACATAAAATAGGAAAGGAGAGCATATTTTCCAATTCATTTTATGAAATTACCTTCATGCCAAAACCTGACAAGGACCTTACATAAAAGAAAATGAAGGTTAATGCCTTTCATTAACATAGAGGCCAAAATCCTGAATAAAAGGCTAATCTATATAATCCAATAAGTTACAAATGATAGTGAACATACCTCCATACAATATGCATTTTTGGTGTCTGACCTTTTCATTCATTGTAATGTGCTTGAATTCAACCATTTTGTGTCTATCAACAGTTTGTTACTTTTTGTTGCTGAGTAGTATTTCTTCATATGAATATATCCATCTCTGTTGATACGTATTTAGTTTATGTTATTTTAGTTACAATGAATACAGGCACTATGAACATTATAACAGAAGTATGTTTTGATTCATTTTAGGAAACTGTCTACAAGTAGAATTGCTGAATCATATATATATATATATATATATATATATATATTTAAGTTTTTAAGAAATGAAACTTTTTCTGAAGGAGTTTTAATACTTTATGTTCCTTCTTCCTTTTCCATTTCTACTCTTCCAGTGTATAGTGGAAAATACTGTAAAGATATCTAGAAAACTGAACCATGCCATGCCTTGAATTAAGAAAATTGATTCTGGGGGAGCCTGGGTGGCTCAGTCAGTTGGGTGTCCAACTCTTGATTTCAGCTTAGGTCTTGATTTCACCTTTTGTGAGTTTGAGCCCCGCATCGGACTTGTACTGGCAACCCAGGGCCTGCTTGGGATTCTCTCTCTCTCTTTGTCTCTCTCTCTCTCTCTCTCTGCCCCTCCCCCACTCATGCTCTGTCTGTCTCTCTCTCACTCTCTCTCAAAACAAACAAACAAACAAACAAACAAACAAACAAACAAACATTAAAAAAATTTTAAAAAAAGAAAAGAAATACCTGACCAGAGACTCTTTGGATGGGCCCAATACAATCTCATTTAAAAAACAAAACAGATGAGCAAAGGAGAAAAATGATAGAGAAGTAAACCAAGAAAGACTCTTAACTATAGAAAACAAACTGATGATTACCAGAGGGGAGGTGGGGGTGGGTGGGTGAAGTGGGTGATGGGGATTAAGGAGGGCACTTTTATGATGATCACCAGGTGATGTATGGAAGTGTTGAATCATTGTATTGTACACCTGAAACTACTATTCCACTGCATGTTAACTAACAGGAATTTAAATAAAAACTTAAAAAAAAGATTATAATTATTGTAACTTTGGAGAATGAATGGTAACAGCTAATAATTTAATACAATTAAAAAGTTGTACAAATCATACAAGAGAGTATTTATTGCATCAATAATATACACATGAAAAATTGGAGAAGATGTTTGTGAATCAGCATATTCATTAATTAATGATGAGTATTTTCATAAGCAAATATTTGTTAAGCAGTTACATAAAATGTGATTAACATATTTTTAATATGGAAAAGTTTAATAGACACGCAAGCATGTGTACATACACACATATATATATTAAGAAGAAGGTAGCAGGAAAGTATATTAATTAAAACATATTTTACTTAAAAAGAATATATAAAGATATTCTTGTAAACACACAGAAAATTCTGTATGAATAGACTAGAAATTTTTAATAATTTATAATAATATTTAGCTCTAGGAGATGGATCAGGAGAATCAAGCAGATGGGGAGAGAGATATTTATGCTTTACCTTATATCCTTCCATTTGATTTTTAAATAATACCTGTGCTATTTTCATGAAAGATGGCAGTTGTTTTCAACATTAAAAGTAAATGTTTTAAGTGTGATTTTGCTTTTAAACTCAGCATCCCAGCCATTCTCTCTTTTATGCAGTATTTTGTTGTTGTTGTTGTTAATTCTGAATGTGTTTCTTCAAGTTTGACCCCTCAGTTCAAGCAGCACAGGGAGGTGACCTGAGAGCATTTGAAGATCTAGAAGGGAAATGTATGGCTGAACACCCAGAGTTGGGTGCATGTTGGAGGGACTGGAATGGGCTGTGGCATTATCAGAAGGTGACATTGGAGTAGGTGGCAGGTCCTCTCTATTTGTCTTGCCAGGTTCCCATAACTGTGGACAGAGGGTATGTGGTTTAGAGTGTGCAGGGATCATCGGGAAAGCTGTGCTTCCTGAAACCTTGGAGATGAAGAAGAAGAAGATTTAGTGGCCCCTAAGTTTGTGAGTCTGTCCTGGAGTCATCAGCTTGGGGGCAGGGCAGGCTCTGTAGGGCTAAATGGAGTCAGGGAGAAGCAGAGAGCAGATGAGGGGGCTGAGTGTTCACAGCTTGGTAGTGGTGATAACTAAGGGTCTGGGAGGATGGCAGCCTGAAAGTTGAGAAATTCCTGAGTAGGAGTGTTCAAGTTTCCCAATGCAGAGAAATTTTCCAGGATCTAAAACTTGATTATCCTCAGGAGGGAAGAGTGAAAGTTTCTTCAGCTTTTCCTTGACTACATCCCTAGTGTGTCGCTGAACCTGTGCAAATTGTTCCTCAGTGTATAACTATCCATCCCTAAGGATGGATAGTTAGAAGGCAGAGAGAATGAGGGGGAGGGAGATAGCTAGATTCCTCTCAGCACTACTTCTGCACTTTTTCCGGAGCTCCTGTGTTTTGATAGTATTTTTCACCATGAGTGGAGACAGCAGGAACTACTCATTGTCTCCCAAGCATGGCTCTTTACTAACCATGGGTAGCCTGGGTTGATGCTTGAAGAGCCAAAGGACGTTCCAACCCTTTTCTGGAGGTGAGTGTCTTCCAGGCATGCCCCTCAGTGAAGGAGAGAGTTCAAGGGCATTATCAAGGGAGGGTCTAGGCTTGGCTGCGAGGTGGAATAAGGACACCTAGAGCCTGAAGAGTAGGACTAAGGCAGCGGCAGATTAGATGACCTTCCATCAAATCATCCCTCCATAGCAAAGAGTAGCTTCATGGTGCCCAGTGCTGGTGACGAGCACACACTCTGCCATCACCTAGGTTCCTGTTCTCTCATATCTCTTCATCTCTTCCATATACCTCCTTGCCATCTTGTGGGGATCTCTGGGAAGAAAGATTGCAGGTTGACTGGGCAATGCTTTGGAGAAAAGTGAATGGAAGGAAAGATGCTCTTTGTTTATTCATTGATTTCTTCTTTAACCTGTTAATTGTTAAAGCCATTTAAAAATATTTATAGAATACGTACTTTGTGAGACTCTGTTCTTGTCACAAGTAGTAATACCAGAAAGATAAAAAACTTGCCTCAAGGTACTTAATTCTAATGTGGGATTTTGATGATGATAAATTAATAAACAAATGTATTATATTATTTGAGCTGTTTCTGAGAGCCAGTAGCAAAATACAATCCAAAGAGGTTGGAAGTGAAATTATGCATGGTGCATGAATTATTTGAAGGGGATGTGTGAGAAAGTGCTGTGGAGAGGAGATATTTGAGCAAAGACCTGCATGTGCTGAGGCAAGGAGCTCACACCTCCTGAGGAACTCAGTATGATATATATCAGTGTCTTCTAACTATTTTCTTACCCTAGGGTCTGGGGAAAATAGAAGGTCATAGAAAAGCATATGTGCTCTTTGGAATTTTCTAAATTGTTCTACAAGACTGGGATCCTGGCAGTTCAGTTAGAGGGATAGGTTGCCCATTTGGAGGTCATGTCTCTCATCTGGAACTAGACATTTGTGACCTGGGGGAATATGGAGGATTTTGTCTCTATATCACAGCTGTTTTCTTGCCTTCTGACCCCAGGGTGGAGACTGCAGTACAGACAGGACTTCCTTCTGCAGACATCCTTCCTGTTGTCATTTACTGACCAGGAGAATCATAATCTCAGTGTTAGTGGTCACTATAGGGGAAATTAGAGTGTCTTTGCTCTTGGAGGATAAACATTCACTGAAATGAGAAAAGGAGGATGACTCATTATGAGAACAAGAAGGAGGAGGTGAATAATCCATCCAGGGAGGCAGCTTTTTAGAAGTCAGGGAAAGACTCACTATTTTGTCTCAAAATAGCTGTTCTCTTATGACAATGTGCTAGAAATGTCTCACTTGGTAGCCACACCATAAAGTTGATAATATAATCGAGGCAGAAATTTAATATGAATACAATGCAAATGGAGTCTGTGTTTAGAGGACACAAAAAGGAGGAACCATGTCTGGGTGTGCTTGGGTATCATGGGGATTGGTTATTCTCAGAACTCTTGAAATGTAGCAAGATTATGCAGAGGATGCATATGAGAGGCAGAGAAGACACTTTTGGGCCCTGGAGATGGAGGAGTGGATGGTATAAATGAGAACAATGTGGTCAGGGACGGGGTGGCAGGTCAGGGCAGGGCTGGCGGCAGGATGGCTGGTGAACTGGGAGACGGGTACATACTGGGTGGGTGGGTTTTCATGCCTCAGGTGTGGTGTTGGTGGCTACTGCTCATCTTTTTGGGCATTTACGTTTACCTTCATAAGTTACACATATCCTTCATAAAACATTTAACACCAACCTTGTATAAAATAGTAGCATTATCTTCTGAAGTTGAAGAGTAGGATATATTTCCTCATGTTGGAATTATCCTGAATCTTCCTGTGATCAGAAACTTGTTTTCTCTCTTTGGTCTTTAGATTTGACAAGGAACAAGAGCTCAGAACTAAATGTTGGGGAATCACTCTAGTGCCACTGAATTTTATCTCCTTGGCTTCCCTGGCTCCCGAGAACTACATCATATTCTCTTTGCTATCTTCTTCTTCTTCTACTCAGTGACATTAATGGGAAACATGGTCATCATTGTGATTGTCTGTGTGGACAGACGTCTGCAGTCCCCCATGTATTTCTTCCTTGGTCATCTCTCTGCCTTGGAGATCTTGGTTACAACTATTATCGTACCCGTGATGCTTTGGGGGCTGCTGCTCCCTGGGATGCAGACAATATCTCTGGCTGCATGTGTCACCCAGCTCTTCCTGTACCTTTCTTTGGGGACCACAGAGTTTACATTACTGGGAGCGATGGCTGTGGACCGTTACGTGGCTGTCTGTAACCCTCTGAGGTACGACATCATTATGAACAGCCGCACCTGCATCTGGGTGGTCATTATGTCATGGGTGTTTGGGTTCCTTT
>NW_024412391.1:6318323-6329422 GCF_014898765.1 Herpailurus yagouaroundi | reverse complement strand
CACCTGCATCTGGGTGGTCATTATGTCATGGGTGTTTGGGTTCCTTTTTCAAATCTGGCCAGTTTATGCCACATTTCAGCTTACCTTCTGCAAATCAAATGTGGTGAACAATTTCTTCTGTGACCGAGGGCAATTGCTCAAACTGTCCTGCAACAATACCCTTTTTATAGAGTTCATCCTGTTCTTAATGGCTGTTTTTGTTCTTTTTGGTTCTCTTATCCCTACAATCATCTCGTACAGCTATATCATCTCCACAATCCTCAGGATCCCCTCAGCCTCTGGCCGGAGGAAAGCCTTCTCTACATGTGCCTCTCACTTCACATGTGTCGTGATTGGGTACGGCAGTTGCTTGTTCCTCTATGTGAAACCCAAGCAAACCCAAGCAGCTGATTACAATAGGGTGGTGTCCTTGATGGTTTCAGTAGTTACTCCTTTCCTCAATCCCTTCATCTTCACCCTCCGAAATGACAAAGTCATAGAAGCCCTTCGGGACGGAGCAAAGCACTGGTGTCAACTATTCAGGAATTAGTCTTGTCTTAATTATTATGGAGTTTATAATGCTCTGAAAAAACATACTCCTCTTTGATCTGCATCATAACCATCATCAAATATTCTTTTGTACAACAAAAGCCTTTTAAGTTATGGCCATGGTTTTTAACATGGTTGTTTGTTATTAAAAATTCACTTCTTTTTAAACATATATCTATACACGTATACATATGTGTGTGTGTGTATATATATATATATATAGTTATAGATATACATGTACATACTGTTCTCAAAATATGATACATTTCACAATAAAAGTTAAAAATTAAATGTAAAAATAATACATGTATGTGTGATATTTGTATTTCTGAACAGGAAAAGCTAGGAAAAATATTCCCCAACTGCAAAATGGAATGACTACTCATTTCTAGGTTGCTGATTCATCTCTTCATGTAAAATGTCCTGTGGTTTAGGTTCTCTGGCCATGTAAGCTCCCTACTCCTTCCCTGACTCAAACATATTCTCTCTCTCTCAACAGATACAACAAGACTATTTTTTCACTTCTATAAATGTGACATTTCTAATTTCAATGATAGATATGAAGACCTAAGACACTGCCCTCAATCACCTGGGGATCTTGTTGAAATGCGCATTATAATTCAGAGGTCTAGACTAAAGCTGGAGAGTCTACATTTCTAATCAGCTTCAGCTGATGTTGATGCTGTTGGGGGTGAGGGTGAGGGACGAATTACCTCTGCTCTTGGTTTCCTGTTCCAAAGTCTGTTGCCTTAGTACTTCTCTGCATATTTTCTTGGCTGGCATAATTCCACAATTCTGGACACCATTACAATCCCAGGAATGGTTGTTTTTTTAAAAGACACATCTCTAATTGGTGGGCTTCCTCAGGGTGTGGGAGGAAGAGCTAGATAAGGTGGTATTCTCTCACCTGAAAGCACCCACATCATGGTGCCTGCTGCCCAAAGGATGTGGGACAACAGAGCTGCTGTGACAAGGGAGAGCTGGCCCCGCGGGGTCCCTGGGCTCTGGAGGAGTGTAGAGAGGGCAGAGGAAGAGGCAGCCTCTGGCCCCTCTCACATTCCTCAGTCCTTTTGAGGTTCATGTTACCTGGCCCCTGATTCCTATCCCCTTCAATTGTTCATCCTCTCTTGCCCACTTTCTTTCCTGATTCTTCTTTGTAGCTCTCTTTCTGTGGCTCCAGTTCCCCATTTCACTTCTGCATTCCTCGTCTCCTTTCCCCCTCATGGACCAAGCTTAGCGTGCTGTCATCCAGCTTCCCACAAGGCAGCCCTTGCGCCTCTGTGCCAGCACATCAACCTCACTCACTCTTCCCCTAGTCAGCCCCTCTTTGGTTCCAATCAGTGATTCCCTTTCTGATGTCATAAGCACACATTTTATCCACTATGGCATTTTTGTAATAACAAAATATTGATAACCAAATGGATATCAGTAGGTGACTGGTTAAATAAATTGTTTCACTCATACAATGAAATACTATGCAGCCATAAAAAGAATAAAAAAACCTATTTCTGCAATGATTAGAAATGATCCCCAGGCTGTATTGTTAAGTGAGAAAAGCAAAGCACATGGAACTTAGTATTCACTTTTGGGTAAGAAAGAAGTAGAAATAATTTTCATATAATAGCATTCATATTTGCTTGTGGACCACATTGTAAGAAATTAAGAAGTAATTACTTGTAGAACTATGGACAGATAGAATGGGAAAAGAATGAGACTTTTCGCTGTTTGCCTTTTTTTTTTTTAATTTTTTTTCAACGTTTATTTATTTTTGGGACAGAGAGAGACAGAGCGTGAACGGGGGAGGGGCAGAGAGAGAGGGAGACACAGAATCGGAAACAGGCTCCAGGCTCTGAGCCATCAGCCCAGAGTCCGACGCGGGGCTCGAACTCACAGACCGTGAGATCATGACCTGGCTGAAGTCGGACGCTTAACCGACTGCGCCACCCAGGCGCCCCTCACTGTTTGCCTTCTAATATTCTCTCTGTTTTTTTTTTTTTTTTGTAACCATGTGTAGGTATTGCCTATAAAAATAAAATAATAAATTTCATTTATGTACTTTAAGGGATGTAGTAATTCAATCTTACCTTTTTATTTATTCAAATATTTATTTATTTTTCTCTTAATCAGGAGCACCTGCTTATTTATATGAATACATTTCTCTAACTGGAAGATATTTGGTAAGTGGAGCTTCTGTTAAATTAAAATATTTTGGAAAGTATTCCTGGAGCATAACATAGAAGCCAGGAGCTCAAGAAGAATATCAAGAGAAGGAGGCCTGTGTAGAAGTGACTATATGCTTTCTTGAACTTGGGGTCTCGGTTAGTGTGTCTGATAGGGAAGAAATAGCACTCTCAGCAGAAGAGAAGAGGCTGTTCCATTCTAAAGAATCTTGCTCTGTCACACAGTACTTATTTATTTGTATACTAGGTAATTAGAACTAGAGAGAACTATCCATCTAGAGCTCCATACTCCAAAGCAGTATAGCACTGAAGTTAAATACTCGAGAAGCCCAGTGCCTAAACTCCCTATCCCCAACTTTTCAGGCCATAATTTTCTGCTATACTGAATACTTCTCCCTACTTCCCAAAATGGATCACAGAAATGCTTGATGTATATGTATGATGTGAACAATAATAATGATATTAACAACCAATACTTCATATTATGCATGTCAGGAACGCTTTTCACATTTAGCCCTAAGGATTCCCTGTTGATTTCACCAAAAAGGGACCTACTTGGCATCCAAGTCCATGCATGGACAGCCCAGAAATTGTGGGGAGTTACTCCCGATTGGATGTAATATGACCAATGAAAGTAGACACCAGTAGATAATTTTCCCCTTTTCCCCTCTGAGGGATAGTTATGAAACAGAGTTTATACATATCCTAAGGTGTGAGTAGTACCAAAGATCACACAATTAGTTGCACTTAGGGGCAGGAAGCTTGATAAAGCATCCTTTTATTGGTTTTACAGTGTTCCATGGTTCATATCTTTTGTCATTCATGCCTGCCCTCATGGACTGTATTCCCCAACGAATAGCCGGTAAGTCCTTGGCCTCCTGAGGAAACCAAGCTAAGAAATGCTGCTTAAGTGTCACTCTTTAATTTTTACTACTAAACAACTCATTTAAATCATATAAGAACTCCCTAGGGTAACTACTATTATTACTCAAGGAGCTCTGGCACAGAGACAATAAGTGACTCACCCAAAGTCACATTGTTAGTATGCAAAGGCCTCGGATCCAAACCTAGGCAGTCTGGCTCTGGTTTATTCTCTTAACCACTATGCTAGATAGCCTACAGTGCTACATCATGAAATGCTAATTGTTTATCTTTATCTGAGCTACTTGTTATTTATTCTTATATCAGTCAGGATAGTCTAGGTTATGTTGTGGTAAAAGTAGTCTCAAGATCCCTGTATCCCACAACAACAAGTGCTTGTTTTTGTTCCCATTATTTGTCTGCTATGGGTCAGTTGCTCCTCTGCTCCCTATCATCTTTATTTTAGTTAAGGCTAATGGGGCAGTCTCTAACTGGGACTTGGCTGGTCTTGAGATAGTGGGAAAAGAGTATGGCAAATCATGGTCAGATTCACCAAAGTAAGGGACCAGGCCAAACCTGCTGTCAGTGTTAATGCCTAATTTCAACCTAGAATATAAAATTTTATATATATATATACACATATATATATATATGTATATGTATATATATGTATATGTATGTGTATATATATATATATGTATATATGAAAAAATTAACTTTATATGTTGTAATTTTCTTGGATTGTTATAGTCTGTTTCTTCCATAACCTAGATACATACTTATACACAGTGTAAAGAAGGGAAAAACTCATATGATATTTGTCTTTCTCTGACTTATTTTGCTTAGCATATTACTCTAGTTCCATCCATGTTACTCTAAATGGCAAGATTTCATTCTTCTTGATTGCTGAGTAGTATTCCATTGTATATATATATGCCACACCTTTATTCATTCTTTAGTCAATGGACATTTGGGCTCTTTCCATAATTTGGCTATTGTTGTTAGTGCTGCTATAAACATTGGGGTGCGTGTGCCCCTTTGAATCAGCATTTTTGTATCCTTTGGATAAATACCTAGTAGTGCAATTGCTGGGCGATAGGGTAGTTCTATTTTTAATTTTTTTGTGGAACCTCCATACTGTTTTCTAGAGTGGCTGTACCAGTTTGCATTACCACCAACTGTGCAAGAGGGTTCCCCTTTCTCTGCATCCTCTCTAACATCTGTTCTTGCCTGAGTTGTTAATTTTAGCCATTCTGACAGGTGTGAGGTGGTATCTAACTGGGGTTTTGATTTGTCTTTTTCTGATGATGAGTGATGTTGAGCATCTTTTCATGTGTCTGTTAGCCATCTGGTTGTCTTCTTTGGAAAAGTGTCTATGTCTTCTACCCATTTCTTCACTGGATTGTTTGGTTTTTGGGTGTTGGGTTTGATAAGTACTTTATAGATTTTTGGATACTAACCCTTTAACAGATATGTCATTTGCAAATAATCTTCTCCCATTCTGTCAGCCTTTTAGTTTTGTTAATTGTTTCCTTCTCTGTGCAGAAGATTTTTATCTTAATGAGGTCCCAATAGTTCAGTTTTCCTTTTGTTTCCCTTGCCTCTGGGATATGTCTAGTAGGAAGTTGCTGCAGCCAAGGTCAAAGAGGTTGTTCTGTCTTCTCCTCTAGAATTTTTTTAAGTTTAATTAATTTATTTTGAGAGAGAGAGAGAGAGAGAGAGAGAGAGAGAAAACAAGTGGTGGAGGGGCAGAGAGAGAGAGAGAGAGAGAGAGGATCCCAAGCAGGCTCCACACTGTCAGCACAGAGCCCGATATGGCGCTTGAACTAATGAACCATGATGACCTGAGCTGAAATCAAGAGTTGGACGCTTAATTGACTGAGCCACCCAGGCACCCTTCTCCTCTAGGATTTTGATGTTTTCTTGTCTCGCATTTAGGTCTTTCCTCCATTTTGAGTTGATTTTTGTATATGGTGTAAGAAAGTGGTCCAGGTTCATTCTTCTGCATGTCACTGTCCCGTTTTGTCAACACCATTTGCTGAATATCTTTTTTCCATTAGATATTCTTTCTCGATTTGTTGAAGATTGGTTGACCATACATTTGTAGGTCAATTTCTGGGTTCTCTATTCTGTACCGTTGATCTATGTGTCTATTTTTGTGCCAGTGCCATACTGTCTTGATGATTATAGCTTTGTGATACAGCTTGAAGTCCGGGATTGTGATGCTTCCAGATTTTTGTTTTCAACATTACTTTGGCTATTTGGGGTCTTTTCTGGTTCCATACAAATTTTAGAATTGTTTGTTCTAGCTCTGTGAAGAACGCTGGTGTTATTTTGATAGGGATTTCATTGAATATGGAGATTGCTTTGGGTGGTACCAACATTTTAACAATATTTGTTTTTCCAGTCCATGTGCAGGCTTTATTTTTGAGGTGATCATTGCAAATATCTGTGAATATACCAAAAAGCATTTAATTGTGCAGTTTAAATGGGTGACTTTTGTGCTATGTGAATTATATCTCAATAAACTTGTTAAAAATAGTATGTTAGATTGTGAAAAAGTTTTATGAAGAAAAGTGAAATAGGACTGTTTGGGACCATCTATTAAGGGAGTCTTGAAATTTTAAGTAGGGTTGTCAGGGAAAGCTTGAGAGAATGAAGTACAAAGCCCTTTGGATGCCCATTACAGAACACCCCAGGCATAGTGAACAACAAATGGAGAGATCCTTGGGCAAGCATAGGTAAAGATGCCGGAATGGAGCAAGTATAGGGAGTGTAAGAGCAAATTCAGTCAGAGAAGTAATCAGGATTTAGATCATACAGAGCCTTGTAAGCTTTTAAAAGACTTTTGCCGGGGCGCCTGGGTGGTGCAGTCGGTTAAGCGGCCGACTTCAGCCAGGTCACGATCTCGCGGTCCGTGAGTTCGAGCCCCGCGTCGGGCTCTGGGCTGACGGCTCGGAGCCTGGAGCCTGTTTCCGATTCTGTGTCTCCCTCTCTCTCTCTCTGCCCCTCCCCCGTTCATGCTCTGTCTCTCTCTGTCCCCCCAAAAAATAAATAAACGTTAAAAAAAAATTTAATAAAAAAAATAAAAGACTTTTGCCTTTTCGAGGAGTGAGTTGGAAAGTATTGCAAGTTGTTGAAAAAGAGTGACAGAATCTGTTCAATGTTTTAATGAGATTATTCTGACTGCTATGTAGACAGTTGATTAAAGGCCAGTAAGAGAGAAGGAGGGAGACCACTTAGGAGATTATATCAGTTAGCTTCTGCTATATAAGAGCTAAGCATAAAACTCCAGGGGCATACAACAATAAACTTTTATTTTTATGCATTAGGGCTTCAGCCTATCTAGGCCAGGCTCAGCTGGTGGTTCTGCTAATCTCAGGTCAGCTTGTGTGTGAGTCTAAGGGTTGGATGGCAGGTGGCTGGTCTAGGCTGGGTTCTCACTGATGTTTCAACTGGGGTGTCTCTCCTCTTCTTCTTAGCACCAGCAGGCTTACCTGAGCACTTCTTCCTCTGATAGTGGCAGGACACAAGAAAACACAGATGGAAATACTAAAGGCCTCCTAAGGCCTGGGCTGAGAACTGGCACACTGAAGTTTCGGTCTCATTCTGTTGATCAAAGCCAGTTACATGGAAGAATCCAGAATCAATGTATGGAGAAGTGCATCACTTGAGGAAATTAGGACAGAAAGGGGTTGACCAAGACAGCCATAGTGTTTCTCTTGCCTCTCTGAACTTTAGATAGGCTTCTTCCTGACTCCAGACCCTTGCCATCCCTATTCTTAGATTATTTACTTTAGAGCACTTATAATTGTAAATTATTTTTCTTCACCCTTTACAGACTCAGGAGCAGCTCAATGTGCTTACCCCATTGATCAATCTCTCCATTAAGGTAGTTCAGTACTTTTCTGGTAGCACATCTCAGGGCTTAAAAACTCTCCCATTCTTTGTTTTAGTGGAGTTGAATTCAGGCTGAGTTCTGGCCCCCCTCTCCTATTTCAGTAACCTTGAATAAAGTCTTCTAGGCCTGTTTAACTTTGTCTGGGGGAAATTTTTGCTTTGATGGGTGAAAAGTGAATATTTTTAATAGTCTAATTTACCACAAAGACTGTTACAATGATGTAACCTAGAGATGATGAGCACCAGGATCAGAATGAAAGCAGTGAAGGAGTGGACTGGTCTGTTTTTAAATACAGTTGATCCTTGGGCAACATGGGTTTGAACTGCCTGAGCTCCCTTATGCATGGATTTTTTTTCAATAAATATACATAATGTACTGTAAATGTATTTTCTCTTTCTTATGATTTTCTTAATCATATTTTCTTTTCTTTAGCATAGTTTGTTGTGAGAATACAGTATATAATACATATAACATATGAAATATCTGTTAATCAGCGTTCATGTTATTGGTAAGGCTTCTGGTCATTAGGAGCTAAGTTTTTGGGGAGTCAAAAGTTATATGTGGATTTTTGACTATGTGACTGTGTGAGGGGTTGGTGTCCCAAACCCCAAATTGTTCAAGGATTCACTGTATGTATATTTTTATCTCTCTCCCTAACATATATCTATTTAATCCATATTTTCCTAGTGGCAATAGGATTTGTTTTCATATGATATGTAAAAAACCAGTGCGTTAATGATTATATATTTTCTGGAAATATTTAACTGGAGAATATCAGGAGTCCAGTTATGAACAAAGTAAGCTTGAGATGTCTGCTGTTAAATATCTAAGAATATGTTGAGGAGGCAGTTAAATATAAAACCCTGGAGTCCAGGGCAGTTCAAGTTGGATATAGAAATGTGAGTCAAGTGAGTGTAGGTGGTATTTAAATCTATGAGAATAGTTGAGTGACCAAAGGAAGCCTATAGATACAAAAGAAAAAAAATAATGCAAATGACAAGGCTCTGAGTTTTTATGATTAGAGACAAGCAAATAGATAGGAATCAACAAAGGAGACGGGGGACTAGTGGCCACACAACTAGACACAAACCAGGGGAGGATGGTGTCTCAAAAGCTCAGTGGAGGATGTTTTTTAAGGAGTTGATGAAGAATGTCGCATGGTCCTTGGAGATCAAGTAAAGTGACACCTAAGAATTGACCACTAGACTTAGCTATTTGGAGGTCATTGATGACTTTGATTGACATTGTGATGACCTCACAAGCGAAATTCTTGTGAAACACTTTCTCTATCACTCTGAAACTCAGGGAACATCAAAGTGTTTTATATCCTCAACTTCTGAATGTTTCACTGATCCTCATGCTTTATTTGAAACATACATCCTCTAAGGACGCCCACAGCTCCTCTGATGTCATGATTTTTTTTCACTCCTCTGAGCCTGGATGTGGGTTAGGTGTCTTTCTTATTTATTATTACCTTCTTATAACCACTATGCATTTCCCCCACCCTTGGCTTTAAGTTTTGCCTAGCTTTGAAGCTGTTGTTCTACCAGCCATTTTTTCCCTGCTAGTTGCAGTCATCTGCAAACCTTTGGGCCATGTTAGCTAATTTTTTAAAAAGATTTTGATATCTAGCTCACCATCATTTTCTATATTTCTACTGTTGTCTAACTAATTCTGGTTCCCAAAGACTTCTGGCCTCATCACCTAATACTCTCTTTCTCATTCATTGTGTTACAAACATAGTAGCCTCCTTGGTATTTCTTGAATCCACTGAGAACAGTCTTGTCCCAGGACCAGGTGGAATTACCCAAGATGTTTGTATGAAGCAGTTTCTCACTTGCCAGAAATTACTTCTTCAAAGTCACCTCAAGGAAGCTTCCTCTAAACACTAAATGAAAAATAACAAACCTACACCTACACTCTAACAGTCCTTGTCCCCCTATAATTCTGCATTTTATTCATAATACTTATTACCACCTAATACACATTAATTAATTTATTTATTGTTGGTATCATCCCACTAGATTATATGCTTTGTGAGGATAGATACTTTGTTTTATTTTCTGCTGTATCCTTGGTACCTTAAAATAGTGCTTGGCACTAAGTTGTTTTTTTTAAATTTTATTTTTTATTTTCTAAAATTTACATCCAAATTAGTTAGCATATAGTAAACAATGATTTCAGGAGTAGATTCCTTAATGCCCCTTACCCATTTAGCCCATCCCCCCCCCTCCCACAACCCCTCCAGCAACCCTCAGTTTGTTCTCCATATTTATGAGTCTCTTCTGTTTTGTCCCCCTCCCTGTTTTTATATTATTTTTGTTTCTCATCGTTTATGTTCATCTGTTTTGTCTCTTAAAGTCCTCATATGAGTGAAGTCATATGATTTTTGTCTTTCTCTGACTGACTAATTTCACTTAGCATAATACACTCCAATTCCATCCACGTAGTTGCAAATGGCAAGATTTCATTCTTTTTGATTGCTGAGTAATACATCCCACTCATTATATGCTTTGTGAGGACAGGTACTTTGTTTTATTTTCTGCTGTATCCTTAGTACCTTAAAACAGTGCTTGGCACTAAGTTTTTGAGAGATTAGGTAATTTCTCCAAGGCTTCCCAAATAGTAAATGAACAGAACAAAGATTCTACCAATAGATATCTAATTTAAGATGTATGTTTTTAACTAGTACATTCTACATCATTTTGGCAGTATCATGGTAATACAGGATTAGTTACAGCTAAATGATTCAGTATTAATCAGAGACCATCATACAGGAGTGAGAGGAAGGATGCTGAGCATTATCTGTCTGTAGCTTCAGGGCTTTGGAACAGAGAAGCAAAGCTCCAGGCAAGATGGTAGATAAAAGGGTAAGGGTCAGAGTGAATTATTCTAGAGTAAGTGCGTTACACTTCAGGAGAAGCAACTGGTGGCATGCTTAGTTTACTCAAAGCCACAAGATAAATCATGTCACATTATCCTTAAGTATCAATTTTATTGATGGTAAGTAAACATTGTACATATTAAAGCAAATCTATCTTCTTCAATTTCTTGCATAAGCTTTCTATAATTTTTAGTATACAGATCTTTTACCTCTTTGGTCAGGCTTATTCCTAGGTATTTTATGGTTTTCAGTGCAATTATAAATGGGATTGATTCCTTTATTTCTCTTTCTGCTGCTTCATTATTGGTGTATAGAAATGCAACCAATTTGTGTACATTGATTTTATATCCTGTGACTTCCGAGGTTCTAGCCGTTTTTTGGTGGAGTCTTTCAGGTTTTCCACGAAATGGAAAAACATTCCATGCTCATGGATTAGAAGAACAAATATTTTTAAATTGTTGATACTACCCAAAACAATCTACACATTCAGTGCAATCCCTATCAACATAACACTAGCATTTTTCACAGAGCTAGAACAAACAATTCTAAAATTTGTATGGAACCAGAAAAGACCCCCAAAAGCCAAAGTAATGTTGAAAAAGAAAACCAAACCTGGAGGCATCACAATCTCAGACTTCAAGCTGTATTACAAAGCTGTAATCATCAAGAAAGTATGGTGTTGGCACAAGAACAGACACATATAGATCAATAGAACAAAATAGAGAACCCAGAAATGAACCCACAA
>NW_024412391.1:6283390-6318313 GCF_014898765.1 Herpailurus yagouaroundi | reverse complement strand
ATATAGATCAATAGAACAAAATAGAGAACCCAGAAATGAACCCACAAGTGTATGGCCAACTAATCTTCCAAAAATCAAGAAAGAATGTCTAATGGGAAAAAAAGCAGTCTCTTCAGCAAATTGTGCTGGGAAAACTGGATAGTGACATGCAGAAGAATGAATCTGGACTGCTTTCTTACACCATACCCAAAAATAAACTCAAAATGGAGGAAAGACCTCAATGTGAGACAGGAAAACATCAAAATCCTAGAGGAGAAAACAGACAACAACCTCTTTGACTCCAGCCACAGCAACCTCTTACTTGACATGTCTCCAGAGGCAAGGGAAACAATAGCAAAAATGAATTATTGGGACCTCATTAAGATAAAACGCTTCTGCACAGTGAAGGAGAAAATCAGCAAAATTAAAAGGCAACTGACAGAACGGGAGATGAATAGATACTTTTCCAAAGAAGACATCCAGATGGCTAACAGACATATGAAAAGATGCTCAACATCATTCATCATCAGAAAAAGACAAATCAAGACCACAATGAGACACCACCCATCTGTCAGAATGACTAAAATTAACAACTCAAGCAACAACGGATGTTGGAGTGGATGCAGAGAAAGGTGTCCCCTCTTGCTCTGTTGGTGGGAATGCAAACTGGTACAGCCACTCTAGAAAACAGTATGGAGGTTCCAAAAAAAATTAAAAATAGAACTACCCTATCGCCTAGCAGTTGCACTACTAGGTGTTTATCCAAAGGATAAAAAAATGCTGATTTGAAGGGGCACATGCACCCCAATGTTTATAGCAGTGCTATCTACAATAGCCAAATTATGGAAAGAGCCCAAATGCCATCGACTATGAATGGATAGAGAAGATGTTATATATATAACATCATAGTTGACATAATAGTTGAGTGACCAACTCCTTGCAGGAGTTATAGTCTCTATGAGAGGGTATGGTAAAAGTAGAGGGTAAGACTTTTGCTGCATTAATACTCAGCCTGTGCTGAAGGAGACCCAGGAGGTGAAGCAGGACTATTCAGAAGGCACAGGTCACCAAAGGATATAGCTTCTGAGGATGGGATTTGGCAACAGCAGGGAAAATAGGTAAAGGTTACCCATACCTGAAGTTTTCAGGCCTGAACAGTACTGATCTGTCAATATCCGAGGACAGGGTTCAGTGACTTTGGTCATTGGACCATTAGCTCACACAGACAAGATGGGTGATTTGAATGTAAGTCAGAGTCATGGAAAGTATGTTTTTGACAATTATAGAATTTTTGAAGCACCTGACTTAGGCATATTTTTATTCCCATATTTTAAATGAATAAACAGAAAATCTGAGAAATTAAGTGGCTTTTCTACATTCAGCTTTTAGCAAACTGAAGAGCCACTTTGATAAAGATCTCAACTTCAAATCTTCCACAGAGTGCTTCCCCCATTGTTTATTGCCATGAGGGACATAGTGGGAGTTTTGTTTAATATACACAAGAATTTTGTGATGGGGGTATTACTGCCTCATTTTATAGGTAAAGAAATTAAGGGACAGAAAGAGTAAGAAATCTGTAAAAATTCACATTGTATATTGGAAGCAAAGTAAAAAACTCTAATCCAGTGGCTTAGTAAATTTCTATTGCTTGAAAAAAACCCATACACTGCCCAATAAGGTCACATTTACCTACCCTCTTAAGGATCCGGCAGCCCCTGCACCCCCAGGAATGAATTTAAAACAAAATGTTCATATTCCCCATGTGCTCCCTACCCCCACCCCTCCCCCACCTTAGCCCGCTGGGCTTCTTTTAGAACCTTCACAGAAGTATGTCCTCATCTTGGGTGAAATTTGGGCTGTCTGCTAGGGAAATTACTAGATGTCTACATTTCCTGACTATAGACATCTGAAGTTTGTTATGTCATAAAACAGGAAGTGTGGCAACAACTTTCCCTTCTCAAAACAGAAGGGCTGCAGTTTCCTTTCTATTATCTGGATCGTGGGGATTACTTTTGGTGTAGAATTCTGTTTATTTCTTTATCTACCATAGACTCGGCCTCTCCCCTCTCCTCAACTGCAGTATTTATTCTTTGCTAACACCACAGAAGAACTTGTGTCTTCACAGAATACTGATATAATTCTAACATCCCCTCCACCCCAACACATATTATTGCTGGTAACTTCCTTTAGGCAAGTTCTAACACTTAATGTATTATCTCATTTTTTAAAACTATAGGTGACCATGCAAATTGGACAAAAATTATGAATCATAGGAATATAGGACTAGAGCTTAGTAATAAAAAATAAAATGACAATTTTCTTTGACATATATCTGATGATATTCATAGTCATTGTGGTATGTTGTTACTAGACATAAATTGGTGAGCAGTTCACTTAGGTGATTATAATTTCCATTAGTTTTATAGTCTTCCCTTATGGCTTAATTCTTGTTACTCAGAACACGCAGACATCTCTTTTTTCCATTTACTGAGAAAGGTATGTAGTTAATTTTGTTGCAAGTGCAGAGAATAGCCAGGATGCTCCAAGACTTTTCTACCCTTTTCTTGCCTTTCTTCCAGTGTGGCCAAATGAGCTCTGTTTCCTCCTGGAAATGATTTCCATTTGTCTCTGGTGTTCCCTTGCTACTACTATATGCCTACTTTTTGCCTACTCCCCATGCTTCCTTGAGCAGTCCTCCTCATTTTTACTCTTTGGTCAACTGGACCAGCTCTGAGTTGGTGTGATGCCAACATGGATAAGGCTGTGGCATCTTTGGGTCACTAAGCTGTACCTGCTCATAGAGTCTCTCTAAACTGCAGGCAGGAATATCTTCTGAACACTGGGGTCCAAGAGACTATTACAGATTCTTAAAATATACTAGAAAAAACCATGATCAAGAATAAATATCTAGTGAAATGGAGATTCAGCTCAAGACCAGGAAAATTTAAGCATGAGTATGTCTTCAGGGCTTTGTTGAAAAACATTGATCAGTTTGCTTGGTCATGTTAGCTGTCTGATTATTTTCAAAGGGGTTTTCTGGAAGATTCCTGCTCTGGCCAGACCTTTGTCCATTCCCATGAATAAGCCAAGCTTGGCTCCAGGAGCCCTTCCCCAGGCCTGACCTCAATTCAGACTGAGGAGGACCTCTGCTATCCTATCTTGGGTAGGGGTGGGATGCATGTGAACATGGGTCTCTTGGGAACACAGGTGAAGTCAACAAGCTGAGTTTATCCCTCTTCTACCCTGGCTACTCTCTAAATCATGTTTTTGCCTGCTCAGTCTGCACTTTCTCTGTGGTGCTGGGTATGTGCTCTGAGGATAAAACAGACCTGGCAATAGGCCAAAATAAACCCTGTCGATCAGTCAGAAATGCTCAGTTCTATACAAACAGACCTCATCACTATATCAACTGAGTTGTCTATCTAAAAGTGACCCTGTCTCCTGGAGGTGACTGACATCCAGTCCTCCAAAGCAGAAGATCACTTCCAACACAGGCAAGGGCCTCTCATAGTAGAGAGATGGAGAAAGGGATCATTGATTAGATGTCTGGTACAGATCTAAAAAGAGTCACAGCTATGACACTCATAGGAAGTGGAGTGTTGGGGAGAACTGCTGACTCAGAATGGGAAGTTTGTCTCTGTTATGTGTATTCAAGTATATTTGTGGAGGGGCTGGAGCATTAGCCCCAAGGATTTGGTCAGGGAGCTCTGCCAGTAACCCGTGGAAGATGGACACAGTAATTTGATGTTCTGTATTTCCTGTACCAATCCCAATCATATTCTTTTTGCTTTCTCCACAAGTGTGTTTGTTATTCTTGTCAGAGGCCACAGAGAACTGCAATCATTTCGCCAGCTTCTCACAAATCCAGCGCAAGTTGATGTTACATGGTGCAGCATCGAATGTATTTGTTAGGCCTATGGTCACACAGTCGAAGTTCTGATGCTGATTGATAATGCTAAATGGGAAAGGAAGTGTGGTTAAGGCCCATTGTTTCAGTCCTGCCTTTTGCCAATTCCAGTCCCCCTTCTCCTATCCCCAAATCTAGCCCTACGCTGGCCCTTTTCTGTGAGCCTTCTCACAGCCTTCTCCTGTGAGGTGGACTCACAGTCTTGGATTAAATCACTCTTGTGCGTGGTAGAAACATCTCATCTGTCTTTGTCTCCTAGAAATAATGTTTTAGTACTGTATGTGCTATGTTCACAGCAGGAGGATCGAGAGGTTGCTCTTCCTTTCCTAGGCACCAGCTGGCTTTAGGAGAAACTCTGTTGGCCTTTCCCCACCTCTTTTTCTGCCTTTCAGCCCCTTTCAATCTGACTGGAAAGGGTCTGGTTTCATGGAAATGCCATGAGTTTTGGAGTCAAGTGGATGTGGCAGAGCCACAATTTAATCTACCCAGCTTGGTGATATTCAATACATTTTTAAGCCTCCCATCCTCAGTTCACCTGTCTGTTAAATGAGAATTAATAAAAGCTTTGTATACAGCATCATTGTGAATACTGCAGGAAATGACATGAGTAAATGCTTCGCAAGTGCCTGGCATTTAGTAGACATTGAATGAATCTTCCTTGCCTTCCTTCTGTGAGAAGCCCAATTGTAGGCTGGGAACTGACTTGCTTTCTGTCTGACTCCACATCTTCTTGTGTATACCAGGAGTGTCACATTCTCCACCAACACTTATGTCCATGGAATGATACACAGGAGGTAGCTCTTGGGAATTGAAGTTCATAGCTTTAAGGTATAGACAGTTGCTAATAATAAACTTCCTTTACATAAAGAAGTTCCATCTGAGGAACTTGTAAAAACTTAGTAATAAAATGTAGTCTGTGAGTTAAAAGAGACTTATGAGATATATCAAACAAATGGTATGTATGTGCATTTGTTTGCATCTTGATTTGAACAGAAGAACTCATTGGATGAATACTCTTCTCTCTACTTAGAAATGTTTGGCATTTTCCTTAATAAAAGTTTACCAAAAATGTGTCTCTGGGAATAGGTGCACTGGAAGAAAGGAGAGGAATAAAACAAAAAGCCAAGTCTCAGCTTTTGTGCTCTTCCAGGATAAACTCACTGAATCTCAGGTCTGGTCTCTTTAGGCAAACTAAGATCCTTAGAAAAACGTGAGATATTCACATACTTGCCATTGAATGGGGAGTTGTTGATCCAACGCCATGTTTTCTCTGTATCCTGGTATAAGCCAATAAAATACTTCTCAGCACCAATTATGTCCTGCAGAAATTTCTAGAAGTTAAAAAATAAACAGTTCAACAAAAAGGTTTATTTTTTATTTTTTATTATTATTAAAAAAAATTTTTTTTCTGTCGTCTCCCTTGTGCCAAAAGGTCCTGATTATATCTGATTCTGGGAACAGGAAGGCTGGTAAGGGACTCTGGAGCTGGTTGTAGCTGGCATCACCATAAACCCTAGAGTAGTTTTCAGTATACACAGAGCATCAGGATCACCTAGAGGTCTTGCTAAAACACAGCTTGATGGGCTCCTGATTCCTGGGAGGTCTAGTTTAGGGGACCAAGAATTTACATTCCTACCAAATTCCCAGGTGATGCTGATGCTGCTTTCCAGGGACCACACTATGAAAATGAAGAGGAAGAGTACTATATGATCTAAAAAGGGACAATTTCAAATAATTCTTTTTTTACTTAGCATGCTTCTCTGTTTCACTGCCAGAAATTTTACATTCCAAATGAGGTTGGATCGAGTGAATTTCTTGAATTCTTAGCAAGGCAATATAGTTGGGGAGATTTAAAAGTGTGTTGAGAAATAATCAGTGAATTTTGAGTATTTGCTAAATTGACACCAATCTATGATATCTTAGTTTCTTTATTAAACTAATGAATCACAAATCACTCTAGCCAGAAGTCTGGGAGTCCCTGGGCTCTTTTCTGTACTCTTTATAAACCTCCTGTCGTAAGTGAATGGGTATACAAGTTCACTTGGATATTTCTCTATCCCAGGGATATTGGCTTTATTCCTCTTTTTCCAATATTCTCCTTCCATGAAATGTCTCATTTCATTATTCTTTAAGATTAGTTACTGTATTTACTTATTTAACAAAGATTTCTTGAGTATCCAGTGAGCCATTGTATGAGGCCGGGACATGGAAACAAATTGGTTTCTCCTTAAAAATTTTATGATCTGAAACAAGGGTTGGCAAACTACAGCCAGTGGCCAAAATCCAGACTTTAGCCTGTTTTGTAAATAAGGTTTTAGTGGAACACATCCAGGCCCATTTTTTACATATATCATCTATGGCTGCTTTGAGCTACCAGGGCAGCATTAAGCGGTTGTGATAGAGACCGTATGACCTAAAAATATAAAATACTTACTCTCTGACCACCTGACCATTTTTTAAGAAAAATTTGCTGACAAATGGTTTAAAATAAGGGTTCTTAACCCTTAACTCTCTTGCACTGATCCATGGATGGTTATGAAGGGGATTCATGAAGCTGTTGGAACTTTACTCAAAATATTATGCTTATGCAGTGTTTCTGGGAAGAGGTGTATAGCTTTCATCACCATTGTTAAAATGTCAGTGATCCCAACATGTTGAAGATCCACAGGTCTAATAAGAGAAGATAGATGAGTTAATAAGCATAGTGAGGTCTCCCAGGTGTAGAGCTAGGGAATATGTACTAGGTATAGAACAGACAGAAAGGAGGAAGTGATCAATTCTACATGGATTTGGGGTCTTCTAGAAAGATGAAGTGATACTTGAGATGAATTCTGAAAAATAGCTGTTTGTCAGGAAAATGCTAGGGGAGGGTGTGGGATTTCCTGGAAAAGGGAGCATCCGATCACAGGTGGACTTCAGGGCGCCTGAATGTGATTATGTAGAGGGAGAAGGGAGGCTGGTGGAGAGACAAGACTGGCAAGAAGGGAGGTGCTAGACTACACAAGGCCTTATATGTCATGCTAGGAAAACTGGACTTTAACCCACGTTAATTTGGAAAGTGGCACAGACAGTTTAGGGTCTTAGAGATATTTTTGTGTGGGTTCTATGGAGGATAGGTAAGAAGGGGCAAAATCGGGGGTAAGGAGAGGAGTTGGAAGAATTCTGAAGAAATCCAGGTGAGAGATGAATAATTTTCTTTGGGGACAGAGAGGAAAAGAGTTGGTTAGCAACTCATTTAGGGGAGAAGAGAAGAGGTAAAGTCTCAGAAAACCATCAGCATTCAATCTTGGGTGACATGACTACTCACCAGTATTTGGATCACAAAAGGAGAAAGAGCATTTGAGGTAAAATATAATTTGCCTCAGTTTTGAACATGATGAGTTTGGGGTGCTTTTGAAGGATCAAAGTGGATTTTGATATACAGTCTGGTCTAGAGAAGACTAGCTAGGGATACATACTTGAGATCACTAGCAAATTGTTAGCATGATGAGCTTTTTCTGCAGAATGCCAAGGATGACACTTGAGATGCACCAGAACTTGAGGGTTAAGTAGAGGAAGAGTCAGTTTCCTCTACTCAACCCCCTTTTCCCCTCTCCTTTTCTCCTTTCTGCCCCACAGCTTACTCCTGGTTTTCTACTGTAAGGCATTTCCCCTTAGCCTCAGAGGATCTGTAGCATCCTGACCCCTGCTCTTTGTTAGACACCTGTCACCAAGATTCAGAGAGGGCCCTCTTATGAGTTCTCTTCAACCACAGGAGGACTTTATAGATGAGAGGTGAAAGATAGAGAGCAGAGAAGCAGCAGTGGAGTATGTAGCACATGCCTACCACTCAGCAGATGCTGGGATTTGAAGGAGAGGCAATGATCAAGAAGAAAACTTATGATCTAAAATTGATTAGAGCATGGGTTTTAGAGTTAGAGAGAACTCAATTCAATCCTGTCCTGTCATTAGTGTGTGTACAACCTGGGTCAAATTATTTTTCTCTACCCTAGCTTCCTCATATACAAGATATGGGTAATGATACCCCCTCATAATCTTTATGAGGATAAAAAGAGGTAGTAAAATAAAGGTTTTTCCATTGTGTTTCCCTTTTTAACTATCCTAACTGTATACCACTATCCCAGTTCTATGACTTGATGCTTTCATGCACATTAGCTCATTTGGTCATTCCCTGCACTTTAAATGTCCTGACCCATCCTGAGGACTGGACCAGTGCACTGCTAAGCTTCATGGGAGAGATGATACAGTGTGGATTTCCCTAGCTCAAATGACCTGAGGAATATACCCCACTGCTACTGTAGTCTCCCACCTTCCAATTCAGAGCAAGGAGCTTGGGCTCTCAGCCAGCCACCTCTCCATTTCTCACCTCCACCCTGCCCCTACTCTACCAAATCGCCCCACCATCTCCACCTGCTGAGGCTACTGTAGCATGGGCTTTTCCCAGTGCACTCACCAGTTTCTCTGGTGTGTTGACAATGGCCAAAGTGGATCCTTCTGTTTTGCAAAAGTCCCTGCTTTTGTTCCAAGACATTTCAAAAGGGGACAACCAAAAGCATTCTCCTTGATGAAAATACCACCTGTTGGGGCAGACTAAAGAAATGCGACAAAAGAGAGTATAGGATTAGTGGTTTGGAGCGTGAACCCTGGAATGGAGTCATAACATAGTAGGGCATGAATGTCTTTATAGCAGTTATATCTCTAGAAATCATCCTCAATCCAGGAAGAAATCCCATGCAGTCTAGTATTAGTTTCCCTGTGGACAACATGACAGGGATGAATTGGAAGGTCTTTATGGCCCTTTTGGGCAAAAAAGTTCCATAAGAAAGGAGACAATGGGAGAAGTGTCTAAGAATTCAGCACTTAAGAACCTCATGTCGAGGGGAGATAATTGTCATGCACTTTACCTGTTCCATAGCTCTGTGTAGGAAGTAGGGTGACATTACTGCTCCCGAAAGTCAGTGGGACTGAAACAAAAAGAAATTCTGAAGGCAACTGCATCATGAATACAACACAGAGCAGGTACTGAGTCCCTGATTTGTCTCTGGACGGTGGCAAAGACGAGACACTCTTGGCCACCCCCTGCGAGAATTTTTCATTTTCTTTCTTTGAAGCTTCCAGCTAACTACTACTATTTTTTGTCATGCCCTGCACCCCAAGTCCTATTTCATATCTTTGTGTGTGTGTGTGTGGGTGTGTGTGTGTGTGTGTGGCAGTAGGTGTGAAATGTTGAGAAAAAGAACAGGAGAAAAGAAGAGGAGTGGGTGAATTTAGTACCAGGAGGGAAATTTCCCACTCCTTTCTATATATACTTTTGACAGTGTTCCCCTCTCCCAGGCGCTGTTTGGAGCAGTGCCCTCTGGGCTCCACAGAGCAGGTGCCATTCATCCCATGTCTAATCTCCCAACACCCCCCCTCCCACCCCTCTCCCTACCCCTGTGAGCCCTCCTTCCGCAGGCATCTCTTAGCTCCCTCTTATGGGAACCTGTCAATTCTAAGAATTGAGGCTAACTGGAACTAGGTTCAAGACTGGGGGTACTGGCAGACATGGAGGCAGGTGAACATTCCAGAGATTTCCTACAAGCAGAGTCCATTTATTTCTTTAAATACAAATAGGGGAACTGATAGGCCTCTAAGAAGTCTCATTTTCCCCGGTTGGCCAAGCAGATATTGCAGTGGCTTCAGACGCTGGTCAAAACCTCTCTTCAGCTGCCCGGTTATTTGTCTTGTGTGGTTGAAGACCAATTTAGTTTACCCAGACACCAAATCAGCAACTTAAATTATATTAATGAAACATACAAGTGAGCATTCACTTTTTATTTCAGTCCCCAGCTCAAAGGCTCTTTGTAATGTAAAATAACCTGGTTTTCATGAGAAACTATTTTGGGATTATAGCTGCACAGAACTTTATAAGTATTTCATGAATATTTCCTCCATTTAACTCACTGTTCTGGGAGCCTCAGCTGATATGAAGATGAACAAGAAATTATCTTTCTCCTAAAGATGTTTGTAGTAATTAATGTTTTAAGAGGAAGTGAGGGGGAGGTCCTTGGAAAAGCTTTAAGAGGAGGAGGTTTGATAGGGAAAGCCCCCGTTTTTGCCCCTTCGCTTCTGGCGTGGGGCTTTGTGCTTTATAGAGGACAGCTGACTGGCATCTCCTGTTCACATTCTTCTGTTGGTCTAGCAGAGTGATCGGCACACAAAAAAATACTGATTATAATCTTTGAGTTTTTTTGTGGGACATGTTTTTTTTTTTTTTATGGCAATTCCTGTAGGTGTACAACATGTCAGAGTTTATAAGGTACTTTCTAATTACATTATAGTAATTATATACAAATCATCCTCATACCCAGGAGGAAAACTGAGGATCAGAAATTTCAATCAGCTTAGTCTAGGTTTCCCATTGATAAAAGCAAGGAAGTTAATTAGATCCTTTTTCTTCTGGGAGTGCTGCACTTTCCCCCCTCACTTTGAGGTATAAACATTGTGTAAGTTTAATTAGGTGTACAAGGTGATGATTTGATCCATGTATATATTACAAAATTATTAACTACACAGTAAGGCTAGTTAACACCCCCATCACGTCACATAATTCCCCCCCCTTTTTTTTGGTGGTGAGAATATTTAAGATCTAGTCTTTTAGCAACTTTCAAGTAGTGTGTAATACAGTCTTGTAAACTATAGTCAACACGCTATACATTAGATCCCCAGAATGTATTCTTCTTATAGCAATTAGAGTATCTTTATGGACCCTTCCTGCAAATGAATTTCTTGAGAAAGAAGGGCTGGAGAAAGGTCTGTAAGAAGTCAGCACACAAGAACCTGGAGGTGCAGAGGAGATACTTGTCATGCACATTACCTGTTCCATAGCTCTCTGTGGGAAGGAAGCTGACATTACTTCCGCCAAAAATCTGTGGGACTGCAAAGAAAATCAGTTGTTGGCTCAGTCCCAAAGGTGGCTACACGATGAATATAACAAACCAACATCACTGCGGAGGCTTCTGGGGTGCCATGATTGTTACTGTGTGATCAGAAGCTCTCTGACTCAGGTCAAGAAAGATGTGTAGGTGTTTTTTTTTTTTTTGTAAATGTGTTTACTTATTCATATTCATATTTTCTTCCTGCTCTCTTCTGTGATAGGAAATGCAGCTTCAGTTTGAGTCAGAGGGAAGACACCTTTTACTCAACTGCCTCTTTCACTCATGTTTCCTTCCTCATTCATGTTCCCTACCAGTTTCTGGGGCTGGAGAAGATTCTTGCTACAACTGCAGTGAAACCCTTTGCTATGGAGACTCTTCTCCTAAGCATCTGGATGGAAGTTTCTATGGACACAGGGGGAAATCTGTCCCCTAGTAAGATCCCATTACCTTATTACGCAGCTCTTACCTCAGCCTTGTCATTGGGTTGAACTGACACTGATTTTCAATTTTGAGCTGCAATAAGAAGCACTGACAAGTATTTTACCTCAGATTACCCAACTAACATTGTAGTGGCGAAAGCTTTGTATGGTGTTCAACCGTCAGACCCTGGTCGGTTCTACATACCCAAGGCAGACCAAGGCACCTGGCCCATTGTGTGTGCTGGGAAGTGAGACGAGTATTGTCAGTTGCCCCTACACTGGGTCCTTGCCCTCAACTGGAAAGACTTAGGCACATAACCTTTATATTCAACTACACATTTTGGGAAAAAAGTCAAAGAACAAGACCGTATGAGGTTAGGGTAAGAGGTTGCTCAAATACTCACAATAAAGCAGGAAAAAGGTCATTCCAACCATTTTAAGCACCACTATGATAAGCCCAGAGATTATCATATGCCAATTCATGATGAAGGAGATGAGAAGGCCTGTGGGGATTAGAGCACAGTACCACATTCAGAATCTGGGAACAAGGCTTCTTTCCAGCAGGACTTATGCCTCTTTTCAGGAGCACCCTTGGGGGGCTTGGAAGGCAGGCATGCCATTGACAGCTAGCTACAAGTATGAGATTTGACCCATGCCCAGAAGATGCATAGGATCTTGTACTGATGGAATGCTCCTTCTCCTTCACCCACACTTTAGCTCTAGACTTTATCCATGTCTATTTGTGGCCTCCTAAACTCTGTCTAATGAAATAAATCCTCTCCTGGACTCTTTGAGAACCTTTAGCTTTGAAATGACCCTGATCTCTGGGACCTACTCTGTGGTCTTGGCCATACAGACTACAGCTGTCAGAAGACCCAGTCTCTAAAAGCCTATGCCAGGACTCTGACAGACAGGACAGGTGTCCCCGAAGGTCTTGGCATTGGGGAAGGGCCAACAATCTGTGCCGAGAACAGACAAACAGACTCACCTGCTCTCTCTTGGGAAGGTTGGCTTAGTTTGCAGATGGGGTCTTATGCTTGGTGTGGTGGGGAGAGGCACCTTCAGAGAATATGCTCCTTCTGTTCAAGCACCGTCCTTCCTTCTTCACACAGTGTTTCTATCTTAGCAGCATCCCTGAGCAAACACTTCTTCCTGTTAAGTCTTCTTGGCAATGGGAGTGGGTGGGGCAAGGAGGAGAAGGGAGTTTTTAGACTCTGCAAGAGGAAGCTTCCTGCCAGAGGGGATCTAGTAAAGGGGAACATTTTTAGAGGACTTTGGAAAACCACCTTGACACAGACTCACCCTTTCTATGTGTCTGAATCTACTTGAAATACAGTAGAAAGGAAAGGTAGTAAAAGGTTAACAAATAGGGAATCTGGGTGAAGGATATCTGGAAATTATTTGTACTTTCCTTGCAACATTTCTGCATAGCTGAAATTATGTCAAAAATAAAAATTTTAAGCAAAAGAAATCCATCTGAAGTCACTAATGTTAATGAGAAGGTCCACTCACTGTCTGCTCCATTCACTGTCATACAGCTCTGCACAGTACCTTTCATCATGGACTCCTCTCTGGTCCCAGACCAGGTGCCACCTGAAGATGGGGACCATTCGGTATTTCTTGAGCATGGCACTCTGCTAGATGGAGGAAGTGAAGTGAGGGTGAACAATACTAACGTCTTATTATCAGGGAATTTTTACTGCATATTAAATTTGAAGTTTTCCTTTTATTATATTTCCCTAATAGAAAAGCTACATGTGCTTATTACAAAAAATGGTTAGAAAATATTCACAGGGAAAATTGAAAAAACAAAAATGTCTACATAAATCCACACATTCAGCTGTGATCACTGTTAACATCTCTGGTCGTATATTCTTTCTAAATGAGTAGATAATAGAAAGATAGATGATAGATTAGATAGATAGATAGATAATAGATGACAGGTAGATGCTGGTTCATTTAGAAAAATGGTATCGTATTATATATGTTGTTTTGTAACCAAATCCTATAGGTTAAGCTAGTACTATATGGATATCCTTCCATATTAAAATATGGATTTTGGTAATGTATTATTTTAAAGTTTATTTATTTATTTATTTATTTATTTATTTATTTATTTATTTATTTTAAAGTAATCTCTATACCCAATGTGGCCTAGAACTCACAACTCTGAGATCAAGTCACATTCTCCACCGACTGAGCCAGCCAGGTGTCCTGGTAATGTATTATTTAATATACATATAGTATTTAAGTATAAACATATATGATTTACTTAACAATTGACATCTGTAATCCTTCGGGTAAAGTGTAGTGGATATGAAAAAAAGTTTTAAGTTAGTCCTGGGTTACTGGTATCTTTAAGTTAGTCTTGGTTACTGCTTCTGCCATTTACTAGCTAGGATGTCCTTGACTAAGTTCCTTAATCTCTTTCCATTTCTTCATTTAGTAATAGGAGTAATTATAGTAAATGCCAGATAACATTGTTGTGAGAATTAGCCAAGGTAATGCTTACAATTTTATTAGCATGATACCTGTCACCTTGATATAATTTCTTATTACTCTACCTATTTTGTAATGTTGACATCAAAAGCTTTTGGAGTCCACAGCCCATTTGGGAAGATTACTGGAAAGGGCCTTCTAGCTGCATGGTTGTAAGGAAGGTGTCATACATTGTTCTCTGAAAAAAAGATGAGATCACTGTAATCCTCAATCAGATGTTATAGGCTGAGATATAAGATTTTCTGCTTTGTGGGTCCAATTAGACATTTTTCCTCCAGACCAAGCCCTAAAAGTACAGGAGAAAGTCTTTCTTAAAGAAGAAAACTGAGTTTAATGGGTATAGAGTTTGATTTTACAAGAAGAAAACAGCTATGGAAATGGATGGTGGTGATGGCTGCACAAAATTATGAATGCACTTACCAGTGGTCAAGGTGGAAAATTTGATGTATATTTTACCACCATTAAAATATTGAAAAAGAAACCCTGAAGTTTGACTTTGGTAGTCTTCACATGATATTAAGATGAAAATGCAGTCTTTAGGATGTATATTCTGCAATATGATAATTGTCTTTCTAAGACAATGGAGTCCCCTGTAAACTGAAAGCACCAAAGAGATCAGGGAGATAGAAAGCCTTTCCCATACCTGTTTTTGGAAAAACTTTGAAGGAGACACAGTATATAGCTAAACAAGGCTTCTGGGTGTACTCTGGGTGTGTTGGGGGGAAAATAGCGTGTGTGTGTGTGTGTGTGTGTGTGTGTGTGTGTGTGTGTGTATGTGAGAGAGAGAGAGAGAGAGAGAGAGAGAATTGAAATGGATAGTCATTAACAGCTCTTCTAAGGAAGAACAGAAGTAGGGACAATGGAGTATCCCTTCCTCAGCTTCCAGGATCAATGATTAAAGCGGCCAGAGTATGGCACCAAATAGATGGATTGCCTGTTTTCAGAATCTACACCCTGTGATGACAATGGCAGCAAAAATACCAGTGACAGTGGGGACTGTGACTGCCCTCTTTGGACTGATAAGCAACCATGGATATCGTGTGGAGGTATCTGGGAAGGAAATCTAGAAGAAGGGGCTCTTATGATTCATTGCTTGGTGTTTTGGAGTAGTATCAATATGACCATTTACAAAAATGACTACATTTTATACCTCACACACAGAAAGATAGACGAATCCTGTCTCTTGAGCTTTATTAGGCACATATACACTTAAATGTATGTATGTCCCTCACTCTATATTGCAGGAATTCTTTCAAGCAGTTTAATGAGAAAACTTGGAAATTGAAAGAGACCTGTTGTTTCCTCTTTTCTTCCCAGTCCCAATCTTGAAAGGATTGTCAGTTTTTACTGCCTCCTCTCCCTTGCCTCCCACTTTCTCCTCAGCTCACTCCAGTCTGAATCCCACCATAACTACATCATGAAGTAATGATTCCTACTCAATAGTTAAATGAATACCATTTGGTCTTCAAATTTCCTGATCTTGAACAGGGCCCCACAGCATCTTATGTTGTATACTTTTCCTTGGACTCCATGACTCCACGTTCTCCTGGTTTCCCTTCTTTCTCTCTAGACTCTCTTTACTTTCTTCTCTGCCTATTCCTAAAATTATATACTTATCCCTCTTCTCTTCCAAGTCTCTTGGTTTCAGTCACCATGCTCATGAAGATGAGTCTCAAATCTTCACTCTGAATTTCAGATCTGTGTATCTTTTGACTAATTTCACTTTTCACTGAGATGTTCCACGGACAATCTGGAGTCCGCATGTCCCTAAATATATTAATTAATTAATTAACTCTCTTTTAAAACACATTCATCCTCTTATGTTCTCTGTCTCAGAATGTGAAGATCATCTACTCAGTTTCCTAAATCATAGAAGGTGGGTCTTCTCCTTGGCTCCTCTCTCTCTTCCCTCTTTCTTCTCTTCTCTTCCCATCCACTCGAACTCCACACCATGATGATTCTGTCTCCTCAAGTGTGTCAGACCTGTGTTCTTGTCTCCTTTTTCACAGCTGCCCCTTGTGGTCTCACCAGCTCTCCCTTCCATCTTCTCAACTATCTCCAAAAAACCCTCTCACCATACTCTTGCTTCAACAGTTCACTCTGTAGTCAGGATGATTTTTCTAAAATGCAGACTTGATTAGATCATTTCCCGGATGAAATGTGTGAGTAACTTTCCATTGCTGTTAGCATAAGGTTTGGGTTCCTCATTGTGGTCTATGAGTCTTTGTGTGTTCATTACTGCAGCAAATGTTGCTGAGTGCTTGCCATGTGCCGGACATGTTTCTTGGGATGTGCGTTCTGGTTTTTCTGTGCATCTCAGGATACCACATCTACCCATGCACCGTCTGCTAGCAACATTACACTTCTAGTTCTTTAGTCACTCTCCTGGATCCAAGTCTTCACATATTCACCTGACATATATTTACCTGACATATATTTACTGAGCACGTAATATGTGCAAAGCCATAATTGAATCACCTCGCCTCTCCCAAGGACATATACATTCTTATATATTCTCTTTAACTAGATAATTTTGACTCATTCTTTGAGTCTAAGGGGAAATGTGACTTCATTCAGGAAAATCTCCCTGATTCTCCTTTCTTGGGTTTAGGTGCCCTTTATCTATGGACTCATGATATCATGTCCTTTTTCCCTGAGGGCTAAGGTAAAGGCATGATAAAGTACTTGTTTGCTTCCCCTGCTAGACTCTATGAAGTCATGAAGACGGGGCTGAGCTTATTTTCATCAGCACCGGAACCCTGGCATATCCACAGTGTGTGGAACACTGCACCGTGGCATTAGGCTTCTAGGCTTGCTGGATTTTTATCATGTACTCGTGGGAATGTGGCAGGGCCTCTAAAATACTTCTAATCAATTAAAAATTTGTGTAATATTCTTTGTGCAAATTAAGTCATTTTCAATAAGGATAATTTAGGAGCCAGACCACCTCTGAAGGTATTGATTCTTGGTTAGAAAATGTCATATCTTACTTAAATAACCATCCTGAAGTATGGATTGTGACTATAGTACCTCAAATGATAACTAACCACCTCCTAGTTTATATAGAGTTCATTTATGCTCACATATATGTTACTAATACTGTGTCATTTTAAAGTAAATTGCCACTCAGACAATGCAAGCCCCAAAATTTATAGAATGCATGGAATAAGTCTGCTTTTGGAATAACAAGAAGAATCTTCCATTAGAACAGTATTATGTATACTCAAACCTGAAGAGTCAAGAGCTGGAGGTGAGGGGCAGCTGGAGATCCTGGAATGGAGAAGGTTTAGAGCCTCTGGGAAGGTTGTCAGGTTCTGGAACCTACCAGGAGCAGCATGGAAACCCTAATAGTTGGCTTCCACTTTGTGCAGTGACTCACTGAATAAATTAGAAGTCGTGCTGCAGAGGACAGTCATCCAATTGGATAATGAGGGCATTTCTGCATTACTAGCAAGCTCCCGTGGCACAATAAAAAAGTGCTATACTCAGTGGTTAGATTTCTGCTCAGGTTGTCTCTAGTTGGGCAAAACAGAACTGAGGAGGTAAAAATAACTTTCTCCATGTTTCTTCATCAGACCCTATAAAATTTGACCCTTTTGATATTGATCCCATCCCATTGCGACCTTGAATGTGGGGAGGACGTCCTCATCTCCCACTTCAGAGTTTAACATAGAGGAGAATACAGTCACTCAAAATAAGTGAACCTTGTGAAGAAAGACATGCACATCTGTCTGTGCCACAAAGTCCTTAGGAGACACAGGAGATGCTGGAAAACATCTCTCTTGTGTTTTCATTGAAATTTTAAAGAACACTGACTGGTCCTATAAAAAGAATGTGCCCTAATATCGTGAAATGGATGAATAAATGCTTTGAGATGTATTGGCTGATGTTTGAAGCAATTAGTGGAGTGAAGGGTTCCAAATAGCAGATTAGATACTGCAGAAAAAGAATGAGAATATTTGAAGATAGTACTAAAGTGTCAATTCAGAATTCATAGAGAGAGGGGGAAAAAAAGAAACAAATGTGATTAGAGGAGGAAGAGGATGTGGTGCTGGATCCAGCAGAACTGTTATATACACTGTGCCTTGCAGAAGAGAGAACACAAAAACTTAATAATAAATATAAGAGCAGCAATAATCAAATAAATTGTGGAAGAAATGTAAGAAAAAAAATAAAAAGCTGAAAGTTACACAAAATCAATGAAAAGGGATCCAAACCTGCAAAACTGGGGATTTCTTTTAAAAAGTGTAAAATGAGGGGCACTTCGGTGGCTCAGTCGGTTGGGCGTCCAACTTTGGCTCAGGTCGTGATCTCCTGGTTCGTGAGTTCAGCCCCGCGTTGGGCTCTGTGCTGACAGCTCAAAGCCTGGAGCCTGCTTCGGATTCTGTTTCCCTTTCTCTCTGCCCCTCTCCCACTCGTGCTCTGTCTGTCTGTCTGTCTGTCTCTCTCTCAAAAATAAATAAACATTTTTTAAAAAGAGTAAAAAGAAAACAGTCTAGAGGGCTTTGGGTAGAAAGATCTATGAAAGAAGTAACATACTAGGTTTGTTTGGGATCTTTGTTTAAAAAAACTCTAAGTCCCAGAAGATCATAAATCAACATCTGGAGTTTTGATGGGGATGCTCAGGAACTAATAGAAGTGAAATACATGACAGAGTTTAACTTAAACTTGCTCATGGGATATGGTTGGTAGAACTCCACACTGGGAGAGCCCAGAGCCTGTCTGTGGTCCCTGGGGTCCAATCCTAACTGATGGGAAGCCTGATAGGAGGCAGGAGTCTACCCTTCTTTCTAGTCTAGAAACTCAGCAACCTTCAGGAGAATTTTCTCGGAGCGATGTTCTTGTTTTGTTACCCTTAATAGAAAAATGACACCTGAATAGAATAATTCACCATTACATTCTGGGTTATTCGACCCGAATAGCACCTTCTTAAGAGCTTCTCTCATGGTTCTTAGTCTCCTGTGAGCAAGTGCTCAAGCAGAAAAAAACGCTTTCACACCACATGAGAGAGAGGTTGTGAATTGGTAACACAGGTGGTCCACAGATCGCGTTCAGCATGTGGCTATATTGTGTTTGATTTGTTCAATGTTTTAAGAAACTTGAGCCAACATTTTGAAATTTTGGAGCTTTCAACAGATAGCCCGGTATCTAGAAGTTCTTACGCTGCTGAGAGCACAATCCCACAAAGGGCAGTTGGCTGGAGGCTAGAGCAGGAGTCTGCTGACTGGGTCTGTCTCCAGTCTCGCCACCTCGGTGGCGAGAATCCAATTGCCATTGTCTTGCTTGCAAAGCTGTTTAGTGTTTCTTTTGTTTTGTTGGTTTTTTTTGTTAGAGTAGAGCAAGAGTCAGGCCTCTACTGAAAGAGGGAAAACAGTATGAGGCCACATGCTTCTAGAAAAATGGGAGAGAATGCATTTCTTTGTGAAAAGTAAAATTTTCTTAAAAAGAAAATTAAGTACTGAAAATTTGAAGTACGGCTTTGCCAAAAAAAAAAGTAAGAGACCATTACAAAACAAATCAAAGAACAATTGCTATATAGAAAAGATATATGATGAAAATTTAATGAACTGAAAGAAAGAACTAGAATTTCCACAGGATTAATTTCTGAATGCAGATAAATTAGGTGACGGCTCTTGTAAAAAAAAAAAAGCGGCCATAAAATCTTTTACAATGCATTTCTGAAAGATTGTCTGTGGAGAGAATGAGAGATTATAACTTCTAATAGTTAAACATTCACAAATACATTATAGCCAGAAATACTGTTATATTCAGAATATTGAAGATAGCTGAGAATTTGCTGGAGAAGAATGAAATAATCCATAATATTTTATAATTGCAGCTGATATAAACTAACATGTAAATGATAATTCCAAACAATAGCTATATTTACCTTTGGCACGGAAGAAAAAGGTTTTGTACTAAACCAAACCTATAACATAAATATATCATATTGGATATAATATCTTAAATAATAAAAAATACAAATTGAAAATTCAAAATGTTTAATTATTAGATTATGTTTTCATAATTTTATAGTGTTTTTGATTCGGAACTTGAGGCCTAATACTTTTTCTTCTACAGATTACAATTTCAGTTTAATCTTGTGCATTGAGATTTTAACCAGACGCAATATTGAATTGGATTCTGCTTCATAATGGAAAATAGTTGTTTTCAAGTAGATTTTTAAAGATATGAATAGAATGATAGCTGAACAATTTTGAAGTCAGAGAACATATGTTGAAATTAATCTTTTATTTTGTAACTTCAGAAATTTATTGCATATCATCTGTTTCACTTCTGAAAATTATTGGCATAGCAATAGGCTAGATTATTTAGTGTTAAAAAAATTTTTTTAGGCTAGATTATTTAGTGTTAAAAAAAATTTTTCCAAAATCAGAATTTTTGTAGAAAGAGTGAAGCTAATTTATACACTTGTGTATCTATACATGAATGTTCCGGCAAAGAAGTGTCCAAGATGTTTGAATAGCTTGTAATGCCAACAAAAACAAAGCTGAGTCTTTGGTGCAATCTTTAAAAAAAAATGTATCTTGTTACGTTTCGTGTGCACAAAGAAGAATAAGGAAGAATATAATGAATGCCCATCTCCTAACCCCAGAAATGAAACATCAGAACATTAAATGAAAGTCCTTTTTGTACATTCACCAAGAAAGAGCATTCTGTTTCACTTCTGCCACCAGAAACCACTCTCCTGAATTTGATGTTTGTGATTCTTGCGTATTTTTTCATACTTTATTATGCACTTATTTAACTCTATATAATATGTGGTGGTGTTTTAAAGTTATTTAAGACCTATGTAAATAGTATGATAATGTACAAATTCTCCTAAAACATGCTTTTTACGTTTGACAGTATGTTTGTGAAGTGATCCGTGTCCAATTTCGTATACAATTGCATACATTTATCACAACTTATTCATCCGTGCGTCTATTAAGAGACATTTTGGCGTTTCAAATTTAGTCAGCTGTTGTAGCTGAGATTTGAAACTGTCAGGCATTGTGACTCTGGAATATTCCCTAACTGCACTACAAATTGTAACTCTCTATGAGTTTGTATCCTCGAAGCAAAGAGTGGTTAGAGAAAGCATCCGTACCTGATATTTCTTCAGTCATTGCTCGAAGATCCAAATAGAAAATGAAAGAAAAAAGATGGTGCAGTAGAAAATCCCAGGTTCATTATGCCAAACTAAATTGTGTGTATAAACAATTGCTCAGTTCCATCTAGTGTTTAGACAAGCCTCAGAGGCCCTCAAATGTCACCTCCCCCAGGGAGCCTGCTAATCATTCCAAGGCTGGAACGTTTGAGATGAATGCTGGAAATCCTTAGTTCGTAGATGGGTGGTTAGGTTTCTTACGTTTCCTGCGTGTATGTGTGCTTTCACTTATGAAGATTTCCACTGCCTTGCTGGCCAAACTGGAAGGTGCCAGGAGACCTTAATTTTGTTTGCACTTGGCAGATGCTAATCTTCAGCAAAACAGGGAAGTGCACACACTGTCCCAGCTCTTTTTCGGTTTCCCCTACCTCCGCTTTTGGCGTGAATACCCCTCAGCTATATAAAGAAAAACTGCTGAATAATTAGGAGGAGAAATTATCTAGGGTGAGAGATTTGGGGGCGCTTCCACCAAGTACTTACAAAAGGAGCTGTGCATATTTAGGGCCTCCTTTGTATAGAGAGCTTAGGGTGGACTCCTATACCAACATCTCCTTCTCGCCCCAATACCTTTTGAAAGCATGATAGCTTCTCAGGCAATATTTCAGTGAGTGGCACCATTAAATAAATAAATAAAGTTTATTTAAGCTCAGTCATAAACATGTTAAATTAACTTCGCATTGTGAACAAAATAGACAAAATAGAATAAAATGTATTATGAAAGAGGCCCCGTGACTATTTATCTTTTTTTCTTTCGATTACTGAAGTTAATCCTCTGTTATTTAGATTTCCCACTGAGTCTGAGACAGGACATTCTAAGAATAATGCTTTTTTCTTCCTGGTCCACAGCTAACTGAAATGTTATACCTTCTTTCTGTGTCTGTTCGTGGACTTACTGGTTCCATTTATAGATTGTGCATCACACATCGTATCATAGATCTTTGGGTTGCAAGTGTGAGAACTTCAATCCGAACACATTTAGACAAAAATAGTATGTATTTGTTTTTTTTTTTATTTTTTTTACATTGATTTATTTTTGAGAAACAGCGTGAGACAAAGCATGAGCGGGGGAGGGGCAGAGAGAGAAGGAGACACAGAACCTGAAGCAGGCTCCAGGCTCTGAGCAAGCGGTCAGCACAGAGCCTGATGCGGGGCTCGAACCCATGAACTGTGAGATCATGACCTGAGCTGAAGTCGGACGCTCAACCGACTGAGCCACCCAGGCACCCCGAAAAGTAGTATGTATTTGGTTCATAGACTATGATAAAGGATTTCACAGTTAAACCTAACCAGGGCAAGGATGTAGTTGGACTTTGGAAACATCAAGAATCAAGTAAAACCAGGTTTTGCCATTACCCACCTCTTGTTTGTGCTCATTTCTGCTTGGAATGGAATATGGCAGGAAACTAGCCATGAGAAGTTGCTGGATTTCATGTCTCACAAAATTTTCTTGGATCAGGTTTAAAAGGTCCAACAGGTAGACCGTGATGGGCTTGGGTTCTTCAAAATGCACTCTTCAAATATGGTCAGGAGCAAAGATCCTGGTGCACATCGTAGTTGTAGCATGAGGAGCAGGTGGTGGAGGCAAAGAAAGTGCCAGGAAGGCAATGAACAAAAATCTAGTCCATTCCAAGTATCCTCACTATGTCTTATCCACTTGCTCCTCCCATAAATTTACGGCCTCCAACCTTGACAGTATGTTTTTTTCTCTACCTTTATAACCCAATTCAAGATTTACAGTTTTCAGAATAGCTTCCCTTTTGATGATGACAAGTCTATTGGTTCTGTTTTCTGATCTGAATTTCAGTTCATTTCCAAAACTAAGCTGGCGTTTTCCAATTAAATAACATGATACCAACCCAGTTGCAGTAAGTTCCACACCACATATACCATTTTCCTCAAATTCAACCCCACTTACTTTCTAAACTTCTTTATTTTTGTTAGTTATATCCTATTACAACACACTCACACACTGAAAACCTTGATTCTTCCTTGTCTATCAACCACCATATCAAGGTGCTAGTTGATGATTTTTTCAAAAGTTCTCATATTTATTCTGTATTCTCCATTTGTACTACCACATCCTAGTCCAAATCTTTCATTGCAGTTGAAGTTCAAATGGTTCAAACCCTTTGCCTGCAACTCTTTGAATCAATATTAGACAAATCTTTATAAAATTGCTGCTGTGATCACATCACTTCCCTATTTAAGGTTTTTTCATAACCAGTCACATGAACAGCCTCAACTTTTGAGTCTTGGAGAAGATATTTGTACACTACACATGTGTTAAGGGATCAACATGCAAAATATAAAAAAGGATCTCGTACAACTCAATAGCAAAAGAATAAACAGCCTGATTAAAACAATGGGCAGAGGTTCTCAACATCACTAATTATCAGAAATGCAAATCAAAACCACAATGAAATGCCATGTCACACCTGTTAGAATAGCTACTATCAAAAAGACAAGGGGCGCCTGAGTACCTTGGTTGATTATCTGACTTCAGCTCAGGTCATGATCTCACAGTTCCTGAGTTAGAGCCCTGCGTTGGGCTGTGTGCTGACAGCTCTGAGCCTGGAGCCTGCTTTGGAATCTGTGTCTCCTCCTCCTCTCTCTCTGCCCCTCCTTGCTTGTGCTCTCTCTCTCTCTCTCAAAAGTAAATAAAGAAACTTAAAAAAAAAAGAGCTGGGGTGCCCAGGTGGCTCAGTAGCTTAAGTGTCTGACTCTTGATTTCTGCTCAGGTTATGATCTCCCAGTTCATGAGTTGGAGCTCCTCATTGGGCTCTATGCTAACAGTACTGAGCTTGCTTGAGATTCTCTCTCTCTCTCTCTCTCTCTCTCTCTCTCTCTCTCTCTCTCCCCCTCCCCCACTAGTTCTGTCTCTATCTCAAAATAAATAAATAAAACAGAAAAAAAAGACAAGAGCTGACAAATGCTGGTGAAGAGGTGGAACATTGCGCTGTTGGTGGCAACATGAATTGGTACAGCCACTGTGGAAAACAGTGTGGGGGATCCTCAAAATGTTAAAAGCACAACTACCGTATGATCCAGCAGTCCCACTTTTGAGTATGCATCTAAAAGAAATGAAAATAGGATATTGAAGAGATACCTACACTTCCATGTTTATTGTAGCATTATTCACAATGGCCAAGATATGGAAATCACCTAAGTATCTATTGGTGGAAGAATGGACAAAGAAAATGTAATATATATTACTCAGCCATAAAAAAAAGAAGGAAGCCTTGTGATTTGTGACAATATGGATGGATCTTGAGGATATTATACTAAGTGCAATAAGTCAAAGACAAATACTGTATGATCTCACTTACTTTTAAGATCTAAAATCATTGGACTTCTAGAAACAGAGAAGAATGGTGGTTGCCAGGGCTTGGGGGTAAGGGAAATAGGGAAGGTATTGGTCAAAGGCTACAGACTCTCAATTATAAGATGAATAGGTTCTGGGGATCTAACATGAAACATGGTGACTAGAGTTAACAATATTGTGTTCTGTACTTGAAAGTTTCTATGAGAGTAAAGATTTAATACTTGTACCATGACCAGAGAAAACAACAAAATGGTAATTATGTGAGACAAAGGAGGTGTTAACAAATTTTATTGCGGTAGATATTTTGCAACATATGTGTATCAAATCATCACATTGTACACCTTAATGTTACAAATGTTATAGGTCAATTATATCAATAAACATAGGAGAGAATACAATATATTGAAAGTTGTGAGATATGGCAAAACATATTGAGCAGAAAACTTAAAGCCTTAAATGTTTATGTTAGAGCAGAAAAAAAAAGATTTAAAATCAGTAATACAATTTTCTGCCTTAAGAAGCTAAATCAGGCAGAGAAATTGAACCTACAAAAGTAGGAGGAAGAAAATAGTAAATAATAGGAAATAATGAGTAGAAGAAAATAAAAGTAGAGGTAATAAAATGAAACAAGAAGTTTATTCTTGGAAATATTATCAATAAATTGATGAATCTCTAACTAAAATGATGAATTCAAAAGAGAACAAAAGTTACCAAAATTGAGAATGAAAGAGAGGATCTCAAAACAAATGCTACAGACATTAAAATGATAATAAAGGGGTATTAATCACATTTATGGCAATAAATTTAAAAACTTATAAAATAGACAAATTATTTGAAAAATGTAACTTAAAATAGACACAGTAAGAAATAAAAAAATCTTGGTAATACTATGTAAATTAAGTAAATTATAATTATAATAATTTGGAAAACCTCCCTGAACAGAAAATTTCAATCCCATATGATTTCTCTGATTAATGCTACCAAATATTTAGGGAAAGAATAATACCAATTTTACACAAAGTCTTCAATAAAATTAAGATGGAGGAAACATTTCCCCACTTGTGTTATGAGGTCAGATTAACCCCAATACCAAACTTGGAAAAGATATTAAGAATATATAGAAAGGTTAGTATTCTTCACGAACATAGATGCAAAAATTCTTAACAATATATTAGAAAGTCAAATAGAACAACACATAAAATAATAATACATATAATACGTTATGACTAAGTGAAGGCTTATCCCAGGAATATAAGATTGATTTAACATTTAAAAATTATTCAGTGTAAATCTTTGTTTTAACAAAGTAGAGGAGAGAAATTATACAATCATCTCAATAAATATAGAAAAAACTTTTGATAAATTCAACCCTCATTAATAATAAAAACTCAACACACTAGGAATAAAAATGGTCTTTCTTAATCTGATAAATGAGAATTTAAGAGATCTATAGCTAACATTGTACTTAATGACAAAAATACTGATGTTTCCCCCTTAAGATCAGTCATGAGGCAAGGATGTATACTCATGTTACTACTAATCAATATTGTACTAAAGATCTCAGCCAGTGGAATAAGGTAATAAATGAAGGGCATAAAGATTGGGAAGGAAGAAGTAAAACTGTCTCTATTTGCTAATGACATGATTATTTAAATATAAAATTTGAAAGAATCTACAACTACTCGAACTATAAATTAAGGAAAGTCTCAAGATACATGTTTAGTATACAAGAATCAATTATATTTTATATACTAGCAGCAAATAATTGAAAAAGGAAACTTTAAAAATTCCATACATGATAAGATTATAAAATATTAAGTACTTAGGGATAATTTTATCAACAGATATGTAAGACCTCTATACTAAAACCTATAAAATATTTCTGAGAGAAATTAAAGACTTAACTAAATGAAGAGATATATCATATTCATAGATTATCAGACAGTATTTTTAAGAAGTCACTCCCCCCAGATTGATATCTAGATTTAACACAATTACAATTCCAACAGGCTTTTTTTTTTTCATTTTTACAAATAAATTAATAGTGAAAGTTAGACCTCCTCCTGACCGATTTGGATGCCTTTTATTTCTTCGTGTTGTCTGATTGCAGAGGCTAAGACTTCCCATACTATGTTGAATAACAGTGGTGAGAGTGGACATCCCTGTCTTGTTCCTGACCTTAGGGGGAAAGCTCTCAGTTTTTCCCCATTGAGGATGATATTAGTGTTGGGTCATTTATATATGGCTTTTATGATCTCGAGATATGCTCATTCAATCCCTACTTTCTTGAGGGTTTTTATCAAGAAAGGATGCTGTATTTTGTCAAATGCTTTCTCTGCATCTATTGAGAGGATCATATGGTTCTTGTCCTTTCTTTTATTGATGTGATGAATCACGTTAATTGTTTTGCAGATATTGAACCAGCCCTGCATCCCAGGTATAAATCCCGCTTGGTCATGGTGGATAATTTTTTTAATGTATTGTTGGATCCAGTTGGGTAATATCTTGTTGAGGAGTTTTGCATCCATGTTCATCAGGGAAATTGGTCTATATTTCTCCTTTTTAGTGGGGTGTCTGTCTGGTATTGGAATCAAGGTAATGCTGGCTTCATGGAAAGAGTTTGGAAGTTTTCCTTCCATTTCTACTTTTTGGAACAGTTTCAAGAGAATAGGTGTTACTCTTCTTTAAATGTTTGGTAGAATTCCCCTGGAAAGCCATCGGACCCTGGACTCTTGTTTTTTGGCAAATTTTTGATTACTAATTTGGAGGTCAAACTTTCACTCTTCGCAGATGACATGATACTCTATGGAAAACCTAAAAGATTCCACCAAAAAACTGGTAGAATTGATTCATGAATTCAGCAAAGTTGCAGGATATAAAGTCAATGCACAGAAATCAGTTGCATTCCTATACACCAACAATGAAGCAACAGAAAGAGAAATCAAGGAATTGATCCCATTTACAGTTGCACTAAAAACCATAAAATACCTAGGAATAAATCTAACCAAAGAGGTGAAAAATCTATGCACTGAAAACTATAGAAAGCTTATGAACGAAATTGAAGAAGACACAAAAAAATGAAAAAAGATTCCATGCTCCTGGATAGGAAGAACAAATATTGTTAAAATGTCGATACTACCCAAAGCAATCTACATATTCAATGCAATCTCTATCAAAGTAACACCAGCATTCTTCACGGAGCTAGAACAAATAATCCTAAAATTTGTATGGAACCAGAAAAGTCCCCGAATAGCCAAAGCAATCTTGAAAAAGAAAACCAAAGCAGGAGGCATCACAATCCCAGACTTCAAGCTATACTACAAGACAGTATGGTACTGGCACAAGAACAGACAGATCAATGGAACAGAATAGAGAACCCAGAAATGGACCCACAAACGTATGGCCAACTAATCTTTGACAAAGCAGGAAAGAATATCCAATGGAATAAAGACAGTCTCTTCAGCAAGTGGTGCTGGGAAAACTGGACAGCGACATGCAGAAGAATGAACCTGGACCACTTCCTTATACCATACACAAAAATAAACTCAAAATGGATGAAAGACCTAAATGTAAGACAGGAAGCCATCAAAATCCTAGAGGAGAAAGCAGGCAAAAGCCTCTTTGATTTTGCCTGCAGCAGCTTCTTACTCAACACGTCTCCGGAGGCAAGGGAAACAAAAGCAAAAATGAACTACTGCGACCTCATCAAAATAAAAACCTTCTGCATAGCGAAGAAAAAATCAGCAAAACTAAAAGCAACTGACAGAATGGGAGAAGATATTTGCAAATGACATATCAGATAAAGGGTTAGTATCCAAAATTTGTAAAGAACTTATCAAACTCAACACCCAAAAAACAAATAGTCCAGTGAAGAAATGGGCAAAAGACATGAATAGACACTTCTCTAAAGAAGACATCCAGATGGCCAACCGACACATGAAAAAATGTTCAACATCACTCATCATCAGGGAAATACAAATCAAAACCACAATGCGATACCACCTTACACCTGTCATAATGGCTAACATTAACAACTCAGGCAACAACAGATGTTGGCAAGGATGCGGAGAAAGAGGATCTCTTTTGCACTGCTGGTGGGAATGCAAGCTGGTGCAGCCACTCTGGAAAACAGTATGGAGGTTCCTCAAAAAACTAAAAATAGAACTACCCTACAACCCAGCAATTGCACCACTAGGCATTTATCCACGGGATACAGGTGTGCTGTTTTGAAGGGACACATGCACCCCCATGTTTATAGCAGCACTATCAACAATAGCCAAAGTATGGAAAGAGCCCAAATGTTCATTGATGGATGAATGGATAAAGATGTCGTGTGTGTGTGTGTACACACACACACACACACACACACACACACACACACAATGGAGTCTTACTCGGCAATCAAAAAGAATGAAATCTTGCCAGTTGCAACTCCATGGATGGAACTGGAGGGTATTATGCTAAGTGAAATTAATCAGTCAGAGAAAGACAAAAATCATATGACTTCACTCATATGAGGACTTTAAGGGACAAAACAGATGAACATAAGGGAAGGGAAACAAAAATAATATAAAAACAGGGAGGGGGAGAAAACAGAAGACTCATAAATATGGAGAACAAACTGAGGGTTATGGGAGGGGTTGTGGAGGGGGCATGGGCTAAATGAGTGAGAGGCATTAAGGAATCTATTCCTGAAATCATTGTTGCACTATATGCTAACTGATTTGGATGTAAATTGTAAAAAATAAAAAAATAAAATAAAAAAAAGAAAAGAAAATTTGGAAAAATCACCATATCTTGTTTTAAATTTTACTATTGATCTACAGTAATCAAGAAAGGTGAATGGAACATAATATAGAAACCAGAAAATCAGAAAGAGATCCGTGAATACACAATCATATGTTTTTCAAAATAGGCAGTAATTCAGTGAAGAGAGGGAAGTCCTCAACACGAAGAAGGAAAGCAAAGTAAGAAGGGATGTCCTCTACTATTGTATGATTATACTTCTTCAAGTATGGAAACTGGAATGAAAAGGCCCACAATGTAGGTCCACAAGAGGGTCTGATATCATCCAGCTCAAGAAAAAGGGCATCGAGAACAGTGGTTCTCAACATTGGCTGCACCCTGGAATCATGTGGGGAGCTTTAAAGTGATCCCTGGGTTCTACCTCTCGAGAGCTGATTGCATTGGCCTGGTATGGGGCCTGAATGCTGAGATTTTAAAAAGCTACTCAGGCAATTTTAATGTGCAGCCAAGAGTGGGACCCCTGCTTTTGAGGGAAACCAAAGAAAAGAGACCAGATGAAGTTATCAACCGTTTAGCCCAGTGGAGGTGACAAAAGGTTAGTTAGTTTGGGAGAGTAAGTAGGGGGAGGAATTAGGTGCCGGAGAGGAGGAAGCAGTTCCTCGGGGTTACCCACAGCCAGTAGAGCTACAAGCCTCTGTGGGTGACCTGCCATGCCTTTGAAGCCTGTCAAGGTTTATCTGTCTTGTTTATCTTTTTGTCTCCTGAGTCTTGTAGGATCTGATTTGAGGAGCTTTCCTGGCTAGGTTCCCATGCAGGCAGAGAACTCTGAATGTCCACAAACATGGCTTTTTTAGGCAGGCTGTTTTGGCAGGTGCTCATGCTTGGTGCCAGGCAAAGCATTATGTTCAAGGGCAAATAGAGAAGAGCCAGAAGGCATACACCAGGGCTGGTGTCCAGGGCACCCACCAAGCAAATATCTACCTCTCTTCCCCTCCCCACCCTCACTATAAAGCAGGTTGAGTGTGCATTTCTGCAGCAGTGTATTTTTAGACAAAGACCCCTGTTCTCTGATTCATGTAGGAGTTTTGCGTAGTACCTCTTGAAGCTGAAGCAACGACAATTGATCTTCCACGTCTGTCTTTTCGTATCTTCTGTTTCCAAACTTCCGAACTTGTGGAGTTTCAAGAGGGTTATGTAATTGCCACGGTAGTGAATATTTTCCAATATTAAGTGAGCACCTGCTTTAAGAAATAGGTTTATCAGTCATGTCAAAAGCCAACCATGCTATCTTGGGGTTTAGATATTATTTGGGAAGAGGTGATTTCTCATAGTTTGGTTCATACCAAACACTAATGAACTATAGTGTACAAAGCATTTACAGTGAGTACCTCACCTCTCAATTTCACTCATTTTATCAAAACAAACTTGGGGAACTTGTGCCATTCTTGACTAGGCCATGGTTAGAGCTTTGATTCTTTTATTCCACTCTGGGTGAGTTCACTGATGTAAAGTTATGTTTACAGAAGAAACTGGAATACCTTTCTGAACAATCAGAGGCATATTTATGAAGAGCTCGTTTCGTCTCGTGTCTGCTTTCAACATAGGTCTGGAGTCCTGGCATCTGCCTTGTGGTCTGCCCCTATCTTTAGGCTGTTCTGAACCCAGAGTAGAATGGTCTCCACAGCTCTCCTCAGCTTGGCATTGCCTGAGATCAGGATTGCTGCATGTATCGAGGGACAAGCTGCTAGGATCCCCACACAGATCATTACCCCGATCTTGTTGTGCCACAGCATCAGTAAAGGCACTGAAATGAGGGCAGCACAGAATGACACCACATAGAGGCAGAGAAAGGAGACAAGAGATCTGAGGGCTTTGATATGGGCGTCCAGGCTGGGGTCGCGGGAGTCTTTGGTTTTGGCCCTCATTGTCCTCATGTGCCTCCCCAGGGAGACACTCAGCACCCCAGAAGAAACCAGAAAAGATAACAACGACGGGATGGACACCAGTGTGCAGAAGACGAAGGAGTGATAGAAATTGAGTTTTGCAATTTGTAAATTGAATTCTGTATTATTCACGAATAGCATAGTTGTGAATGTGAAGCCAGATCTACTAAAAAAGTCCCCCCAAACAGATGGCGGTGCAGATACAAGAGAAAAACATTGCACCCAGGAGCATCTGGGGGACCTTCCGGGAGACCCAGCTTGCCACAGAGTGCAGGAGGGTGTGAGAGAAACGGGCGATCTTGGAGCAGTAGAGAAGACTGAGGCAGGTGGTGAGCCAGAGCCCAACTTGGTTTGTGATCATCCAGAGCATGATGATGGTCTGGTAGCTGAGGCTCAGTGGATCTTTCATCCTCTGGAAGTATGTAAGCTGGATGGCATCCAGAAACAGCAGCCCGTGCAGGAAAAGCCGGGTGAGGCTGAGACTCAGAAGAATAAGATCACAGTTGCTCAGTGGTTGCTTCCTCACCACATCCCAAAAATTCACCAGGAAAATGAAGGCATTGGCCAGGACCCCCACTGTAAATTCCAGGATTGAAAGGAATAGAAATGCACTCTTGACTTCATAGGACACAGTTATGACAGGAGTCAGAGCCAACATGATGTCTCTTCTTACTTGGTTAATCTAAGTCTCACATACCCCCCAGCAGAGAAGGGTCAGTGTACATTACAAGCCAGGACTTCTCCTTCACAAAGCATCAGGCTTTTGCCCTAGATCGATGCCCAAGTGAGTGCACAAAAAATTCGGACAGCAAACTTAGAGGGATATTGTTGCTTTAGAATATCTCTATGCTTTAGTGTATCTCTTGGATACACACAAGAGCTCATTGTAAGAGTAGAAGGAGGATGGTTCTTTCTCTTGGGTGATGCAGAAGCTTTTAATAAACCTGGGTGTGTCTGTACAGCAGCCCTCCCAGAGGGCCCTAGCATAGCATCTGGGATGCAAACAAGACAGGGTCTCGGTTTCCCAAGTCCAGTTTTGCATGCCCATCTGGACCTGCATGGTAGGAGAAGGGAGTAGGATTTGCTTATGGGTTTGAAGGGGACTGGCAGCAGGCAAATCATATCTTCTTGATGAACTAAGGTTTGAAATGGTGCCTCTTTCCATTTGCATGTCTTCTTCTATCATCTCGGAGGAAGGGCTCTTACCATAGACTCTGTTTTTAATGTGGACGAATGCACGGTTCCTCCCCAGGCATCCGCACAGGAGTTGTGGCTACCAATGCCAAAGATTTCGTTCAAGCATCATCCTCATTCTAAGCCCTGGGCTGGCAACAGCACCATTTCCATGAACAAGGCCAGCAGCTGCCATGAAGGGAGAGGGTCAGGGGTGATCTGGCCTGGATTATTGCAGAAGCCTTTTAACAGCTTGCACTGTCTTTGTCCCCACTCCTTTACCCCGTGTTCCTCAAAGCAACGATAGTGATCCTGTTATAAATATAAGATCATGTCATTGCTCTGTCCAGGCCTTTCAGGATCCCTGATATCCCTCACCATAAAAGCAAAGTCCTTACAGTGTCCCATGGGTCCTGCTGTATACCTGTATACCCTTGATATCTAATCAGGGCCTCTGTCCCTTCTCAGATGTTATTTGGGGTACTTGCTTCCCCTTTTGCTCCACTCCAGCCATATGGGCCTCTTTCATGGTCTGTGAACTCACCATGCACGCTCCCACTCACCATGCACGCTGCACACTTGAACTTTCCATTGCCTGAATTGCTTTTCTTCTACTTACTCAGGTGTCTCAGATTCTTCTCAAAAGTCGCCTCATCAGAGGGACTTCCTTGATCATCTTAGAAGTGGCATTACTTAGCCACATCTTGAATGCTTGTTATCATCGTTACCCTATTCTATATTCCTGCATATACTCAGTTATTTATTGCCCTCTAAAACTACAAGCTTCATGAAGACACGTAGCAAGGACCCAGTACATATTTTTTGAATGAATGAAGTGTCCACAAATTAAGCATTTATTAGTCTTTAACATCCCTGTGGATTGTTAATCTAGTTTTAACATTCCCAGGCATTATATTCTAACATACACCTAACATACTTGGCTGTAATTTCTGACATTGTATCTTTCTCCCCTTAAAAATTTTTTTTAATGTTTATTTATTTTGGGGAGACATGGAGACAGAGTGCAAGCAGGGGAGGGGGCGGAGAGAGAGGGAGACACAGAATCCGAAGCAGGCTCCAGGCTCCGAGCTGTCAGCACAGAGCCTGACGCGGGGCTTGAACCCACAAAGCGCAGGATCATGACCTGGGCTGAAGTCAGATGCTTAACCAACCGACTGAGCCACCCAGGCGCCCCAATCCCCTTTTAAACGTTTCCACATATTTGGTGTGCTTGGGTCTTCTGGCATCGCTAATTGTCCTTGATCTCTAAAGTTATATGAACTGATTTTATGATTGCTTCTGCAAGCTCTGTAAAAGTTCAGGCTAGTTACTCAATGAAGATTTGGAGAACTGATCACTTAGAGACTGGATGTTGTTTTATAACACTTCTGCCTGATCTGGTGCTTCTTTTTCACTCTTACAAATATAACTTTTCCAGTTCTTTTATTATTGTCCTTCTTGCCTCATCCAGTCACTCCCCCATGTTGTGGAGTGGATGATGGGGAAAGGAAAGGAGAAGTTGAATGGTTGGTTTGCAACCTGTCATATTGTAACATTTCCTCTAAGAGGTGGACCCTTTCCACTTCTGCTCTACTGTGTACTCCCAGCCTCGTGCCTCATTGTCCCTTTTTGCTAACTTTTCACAGCCTCACTCTGGGAAGACTGCTCCTGTGAGTGGGCTCACAGTTGCATAAAGCACCCTTGAGGAGGGGTGCTCTGTGCTGAAACTGTGGAACCAGGCGCCTGTGGAACCAGCCTCCCTAAGGTTGAGGACTGGCTCTGCCACTTACCCTCTGTGTGACCTTGGCAAGTGATGGAATCTTCTGTGTTTATCTCATATGAAACGGAGATGACAATCAAAATAACACCTGCCTCAGAGGGTTGAGAGGATTGCCTGAAGTGACACATACATCATGCTTGGCATCATGCTTGGCATAGGATGTTTGATCAGTAAATGTTAGTTATAGGACCACCATACTGCCTAGCAATCGCTCTTCTGACTGTATCACTGAGGAAATGAAGTCGGTACCTTGAAGAGGTATCTATGCTGCCATGTCCATTGCATCATTGTTGCCAATAGCTGAGATATGGAAACAACCTAAGTGTCTGTCAGTGGACGGATGGATAAGGAAATTGTGGCATATGCATATTATGGAGTATTATCCGCCTTAAAAATGGGGATCCTACCATTTGCAACAACATGGATGAAACTGGAGAAAATTATGTTAAGTGAAAGCAAGAAAAACACTGCTTGATCTCACTTATATACCTCACTCTTATAAAAAGAGTTGAATTTATAGAAGCAGAGAGTAGATTAGTAGTTGCCAGGGGTGGAGGATGATGGGGAGATGTTGGTCAAATGATAACCTACTTTCAGGAACTATGGAGTCTGAGGACGAGTCTCCATATCTCCAATGTCTCCAGATAATTGGACAAAGAAATGGGTGCCAACAAACCAGAAGAGTCCTCCAATCACTGCCATTTTCCCAGAAGTTCAAACCAGCTTGAGATCCAGAATCCTTCTTGAGATCCAGAATCCAACAGCAAGGAATATATATTATTCATGATTTAACAGCTCCCACCACGAGGGGGTGACAGACCACTGTGAGGCCTGGGAGTCCTGGCTTGCTTACTGTGCCAGCTCAGCCCAGGCATTTCATATTGCAAAACGTGGCCCCATATTCTACAGAATTGAAATTGTCGACTCTACTCACTATTTTATAGCAGGATGAGTATAAGCTCACAGTTACCCTGTGAAGACCATAATGCCACTTCCATTTTATTTTATTTTATTTTATTTTATTCTATTCTATTCTATTCTATTCTATTCTATTCTATTCTATTCTA